>NC_053026.1:250172549-250349771 GCF_003073215.2 Triticum urartu | reverse complement strand
GTTGGTGTTGAAGTTCCGTGAAGTGTAGGAGTACTTGCTGTACTTACATCTTCTTGCACTTGTTGCTCCGTTTTTGTTGTTTGGCGAACCAACTCTAGCAAGTAGTTGTATGGTTGGAAATCCGCAATCCGCTTGATTAGGTGGTTGAGTCCATTGAGGAAGCGAGCCATTGTTTGCAAATCGGATTCCTTCACATTGGCTCAGAGAATTGCGATTTCCATCTCCTTGTAGTACTCTTCGACGGTCTTGGTGCCTTGCTTGAGTACTTGGAGCTTCTTGAAGAGGTTGCGGGTATGGTGCATGTGCACAAATCTCGCTCTCATGACTTGCTTCAATGGGGACCTCTCCTTGCTCTTGTCAATGTTCTGTGAGTTGTTCCCACCATATGTGGACGTACTCATCAAACTCGAGCGAGGCCATTGCCATTTTCTTCACCTTGTCAAAGTTGTGGACACGGAGCATTTTGTCCACGTTGAGTGCCCATGATTGATATTCACAAATGGATGGCTCACAAGGGTAGTGGCAAGGAAGACAAAGTTGTGTGACGGAATGACATACCTCTTTGACACCTCTACCTTGACAAAATCGGAGGGCACCCGCCTTGCTTTTGGTGTTTGTGTTAAAAGGATGACATATCATCATCGTAGCCGAGCTTGGTTGTTGATGGAGGCGGTGTAGGGGCTAAGTTCTTTTGGGCGGCTTAAAAAATAAGCTGTCTCTCCCCAGCTTAAAAAATAAGCCGCTCCCTAAATTTGTTGTGACTTCTAAATTAATTATACCATAACTAGTTCAGAAGCACAAATGAATGAGGGAGACGGCTTATGGGAAAAGCTGGGGAGGAGGCGGCTTATATTTTAAGCCGCCAAACGAACTGGCCCTAGATGTACTTGGCATTCTTGTTGAAGAAGCCGGACGTCGAAGCCAGCAAGATGCCCAGCTTGCTGGCAAAGTTGCTGAAGTTGTAGTCAAGTCAGACCAAGGTCGGATAGTCCGATATTCTGGACTAAGTTGGATAGACCAACTTCGCCTAGGCTGGTGTGGGTCAACTTGAGGAAGAACTCGAAATTGGAGGTAGTTAAAGAAAATCAAAGGCAGATCAACTCACATATCACCAGATCCGTGGATCAAATCTAACCAAAACTCACCAGAAACAACAAATCGCTTGAAATCGGGTGACTATTTTTGTGGGGATTTTTGAAACTGGGAAGAACAAAAACAAAATTTGTCTAGAAATATGAGGGAGAGGGACTCCAAATTGTGGCAACCTGCACATGATACCAAGTGATATGGGGAAGCTGTTTGGTGGCCTGATCTTCACGATTTGAGGTGAAACACGATGAACAACGGGGGAAACATAGAGAAAACACTCACATAGACAAGATTCACCACCAAAGTACTCAAATCTCATTCCAAAGAGAAATACACCTCAAGATCTGAGGAATTGGAGGTGCTGATCACCAAAGGAGAGGAAAAGAAGGTAACAAGGATAGTTCATCCCCAAATCCAAGAGGAATTGGAGGTCTTGAGAGATAATCTTCCCAAATCTCTAGGAGAGATGGGGTCTTGATAATCCAAGAGGATTCTTCCCCAAACTGGAGGTGTTGATTACCAAAGGAGAGGTAGATGAGCAAAGCTCTCTCAAGAATTTGGTCTAAACTTTGCTAACCCTAGATCTGAGATGGAGTACGGAATATATAGTATAGCCCTGAAGACGTAGGTAGGTGGAGAAAGCTACACGGGCCTGTGGCCCTCTTCTCTGCGCGTAGACAAGTCAGACATTCTGACATAAGTCGGACAGTCTGACTTGTCGGATGTTCCGACCCCATGTCCAACATAGTATTGTCCTGATTCAGAGAGCAATGTGGTAAGTCGGACCCTATGCTGGACATGAAGTCCCGAATATCTGACTTGTTGGACATCAGGTCGAATGTTTGAATCGGAACATCTGACTTTGTCCAGAGAGCATTTTGGTAAGTTGGACTATCCAGCAGGGTTTGGTCCTTGGTGATGTTCCTCGCTTCCTCTTCGAGCCCCTTCTTCTCGTTGCTTGAATCCTTCATATCTAAGAATGCACAATGTTCCCTAATGAGGTAGTAGCCACGTCTCATATGAGTGTATAGGAAGCTCTACTAGGAAGTCATGTCGGTTTCAATGGTTCAATTGGAGCTTGTGGGGTTGATGATGGGTTCGTGGTAATGTCCATAGGATGCATCGTATCACCATGGGTTTATGGTCGAAGTTGCAGAAAGCCCCATATCTTGGCCGGTGTTCACTTAGATTCAGGTTTTATGGGACTATGGCTGGACAAGTATTTGTCCTAACCAAATCACAACTTGATTGCAGCTCAATGGCAGAGCAGATTCACAAAAGAGGGAATCTCTACAGTAGGAAACTTTGTCAGAGACCACAGAAGGGGCTAAAATTGGTGGGGTTCCTTGAAACCTTATTACCATAAAACCTGGGTTGAAGTGCCACTAGCTAAGAAACATGGGGCTTTATTTATCTACGGTTTTGTGAAATTTATTCTCACTTTCTCAGGGAGATTAAAGAGAAATCTGTTTTGTCTGATTTGACATCTGGTGCACCACACTTAAAATGCTACTATGATTAGTAAACATATCAACTTGACATATTCTTAGTATTCATCTTTTCTTTGCAATTTTATTATGCAGAAACATAATGTCTTTTGAAGATAATGCAATGGCTAGTCGTATCACCTCGCCCTCATCAAAAGCTATGGTATCAGAATCAGATCTTCGGATAATAAATGTTGCATCAAATGTGGATCATTCTCAAGCAAATAACCAGGCAAGTGCAGTCCTCGGTCCAGTGGCTATCTTTTGGGACATTGAGAACTGCCCTGTTCCAAGTGATGTACGGCCAGATGATGTTGCTGGGAATATACGGATGGCATTACGGCTGCATCCTGTTGTTAACGGTGCAGTTACAGTTCTCTCTGCTTATGGAGATTTCAATGCTTTCCCTAGAAGACTCAGGGAGGGATGTCAGAGAACCGGAGTCAAACTTGTCGATGTTCCAAATGGGCGGAAAGATGCTGCTGATAAGGCTATACTGGTAGATATGTTTCTCTTTGCTCTGGACAATCATCCACCGTCATCCATTATGCTTATATCTGGTGATGTGGACTTCGCTCCCGCTCTCCATATACTTGGTCAGCGTGGATACACCATTGCCCTTGCGATTCCATCTTCAGTTACCGTCTCATCGGCTTTGAGCAGTGCTGGGAGTTTCGTGTGGGACTGGCCTAGTCTTGCCCGTGGTGCAGGCAGTGTACCCCCCAGATCCTTAGGGCATCGTGCTGCTGATCCTTTAGTCTGTCCTAACAGTGTAACACCGGGGAAATTTCCTGACATACAGACTGAAGAGGAGGCCATTGTTTATATGGGAACTTTTAGGAATGAATATGGTGGCAGAACAACCAGCAACCAGATTAATTGCTATAACTCTTCACAGGTCACCGGAGAATCATGCAAAGCTTTCTGTACTCTGGCGGATGGCAGTTGTGGCACCGGCACGTCATCGAGGTCACATCATGTATTAGGTGGTTTGAATGAAGTCCCAGTGATAGACCAAGGATTTACAGGCGAACAATCATGGTGGGTTCGTCCCGGTGACCTTCAAGGCTTGAAGGGTCAACTAATAAGGTTATTTCAGTTATCTGGTGGATCTGTTCCACTTGTCCGTGTTCCTTCAGAGTATTTAAAGCTGTTCGGAAGGCACCTGTATGTAGCAGAATATGGAGCTGTAAAACTTGTTCATCTTTTCGAAAAGCTGGCTGAGTCTTTTGTTGTCATAGGGAAGGGTCAGAGGAAGATGATTTGCCTACGCAATTCTGGTGATAGGAACATGAAGAAATATCCAAGCACACCAATAATTTTGAAAAATGAAAAGAGATTGAATGCTACTCTCGAGGAAGGTACTAGTGAAGCATGTCAGCAGTTGAGCAGCTCATCAGAAGATCTCTCAGAGGATGAACAGAATATTAACCCTGACGTAGATGGAGCATATGTGTTTGATAGCCATCTATACAAGTGCAGAACAGAGGTCGAGGCTCTTCTTGTCTGTTACTTGTCGTGCCCTCTTCCACTCTCTCATTTTGAGTCCCTGTATGAGCAACGGTACAAGAAGACTCTCGACTACCAGAGCTGTGGAGTTGATGGTCTGGAGGAACTGCTTAACAAGTTAAAAGATGTTGTCGAATTGAATGTAGATGAGATCAGCAACATGAAGTTCATCAAAGCCAAGTCACCAAAATGTAGTCCCTCAAAGCCATGTTAAATAGTGGTTGTCCTAATATCAGTAGTATAGTCACGTGAGTACTTAGGATTTTGTTTCCTCGCTGAGCATGTTTGTCAAGCACTGGGCTGACGTCTATTTTAATCATGTCGGTGGGATAGGAGCAGACGTGCAGTTGCACAGCAAATGCTTGCAATATTATCTTGTTCTGCTAATCTAATCGAATATTGGTTGCTTCATTTATTGAATAGTGAACCATCTTTTGGCTGTTCGCCACTTGTATGCTTGGATACCTCATTCTTGTTAGGTTAGACATGACTTGTTTGTCGCACTGCTGAATTCGGAATGTAATCATTGTCAACAGATATAATGATTATTATTCTCTACAGAGGATCGTCATCTTCTAACAATGCATCATAAGCTATTCCCAACACACCATTTCATTTCCGGTTTTTGCCCGCTTTTCCGTAATTAACTGGACAATTCTCTTCTACTTATTAATAGATGAGGCAATCTTTGCCTCCGTTTCAAAAAAAAAACACCATTTCTATGTACGTCGCAATCGACAAGTTCACAAAGTGGCCAGAGATGGAAGCAGTGAGGAAGGTCACAGCTCAGTCAGTCGTCAAATTCTTCAAGGGACTAGTGTGCCGTTTTGGTGTACCCAACAGGGTTATCACCGACAACGGTACATAGTACACAGGCCGCACCTTCATGCAATATGCCCAAGACCTCGGCAGCAAAGTCTTTCGCTTCCGTTGCTCACCATGTGAAACCTCGTTTTCCCCCAAGCTACCGTGCTCCCATAACTCTAGGCCCTAGGGCTCGTTCCTGGGGCCAAGTTTGGTCGTAGTCGCGGCGGCGAAAGGATGAAATAAGGAGCCTGAGCCCGCCTCATCCCTGCCTCCGTCAAGGGCGTGAGGAAGGTCGAGCGAAGTGGGGAGACGGCAAGGCCTGTTGTCGAGCAAGGAAATGTTTATCTTGAAGATATCAAGGATTTACTCCTTGTCGTGGGTTCCACCCGCAAACAAATGACCCGGCACGCATCCCTTTTTCATTAAAAACATTCCACTCAGGTACAGTCCATAGGGAATGAAAAACATGAATGATGGGATTACAAGTTTTAAATTCAACAAAGGCCCGAAGGCTTACAAACTAAAAAGAGATAAGGTGCCTGTAATCCCTTTCTTGTCCCTCTCCTCAGGGGGCATGTCAAGGAGGCGAAAGAGACAAAAGGAGCGCCTAGGCGAGCTACGGGTGGCAGAAAACACCAAGAACATCTTGGTGGCCGTCCAAAGGCTGGATGGTGATGGCGGCGCCGGAAGCAGAGCTCGAAGACGAGGTGGCAGGACGTCAGCACGCGTCGAAGGCGTCGGTGCCCACGTACTCCGACTTGACAGCCTTGCCGCCCGCCCTCTTCCTCTTCCGCAGCCTCCCAACGCCAGCCGCCCAAGGAGACGACCCCGAGAAGTTCAGGGAGCCGGCGACGCGGATGATGGGGTCGCCGGTGCCGCACGGAGCGGCACCCGACACCTAATCGGACCCGTCATCCTGCCGCCTACTACCCTCGTCGTCGCTGCCGCTGTCCTCCTCGTCACTCCCGCCCGAGGAGGAGTCTTCACTATCAGAAGAGCTCTCCACGCAGCACCTTGCACGGGTCCCAAAGCATCCGAAGACCTTGACGGAGAGAAGGCCATCCTCCATCAGCTTAAAATGGAGAGTAAGCCCCTCCGTCAAGCGGTGGATATGGGCAAACGCCTTCCATCCCCGACGGAGATACATCACGTGAGGGGCGGGGAAGTCGACGCGGGCCCGCGTGCCACTGATCCTGCAGCCCCTCATGTGCAGCCACAAGGACTCCGGCGGATCCAGCTCCATCTCCCGCGCAAATGGAGTCGGGAGACGAAGGCGACGGCGCGGCGGCCGGCGCAGCCTGACGAAGAACTCACAAGGGTCATCCCCAACATGGCCCTCCATTGGAGGAGGAGCTGCTGGCAGAGGCGAGGCCGGCGCGCCACCCCGTCCTCCTCTTTCCCGAGCGCCCCGGCCTCACCCACGGCCTCGCCCCCTTCCCCTTCCCCTCGCGGCTGGCTCTGCCACCGCAGGCGCAGGAGAAGGAGGGACGCGTTGTCGAGCGGCGACCCTCGCCGCCACTGTTGAAGGACCGGGGTTCCCTCTCTTCATGACGGATGGAAGGAAGGAGCAGAAGCTGAAGGAAGAAGAAGATGAAAGAATGCGGGACGCCATCCCCCCTCCCGCTCTTTATAAAGGATCGGGGTTGGGGCCTGGCCGCCCCGCTCGGCCAATCAAGACACGGGAGGCGCAGGGAGCCAGGGCCGACCCGCTGCCCCAACCAGCGACGGCCCGGATTCCCGCCTCCACCGTTTGCCACCCCAAGCGCATGGGAGACACGTGGTGAACGTGCAGAACCGAGGGGACGGGTGAGGCGACCTCTCCCCATCCCGTGATCATGGGGAGTGGACGCCTCGAGGACCGCGCCTCGGCCCCATTCAGTAAATGGGCCGCGCCTCCACGCCTCCCTCCATTTATGGGGAAGGCGCGAACCGCCCCCTTTACTATGACGTGACGCATGCCTGCGGGAACCAACCCCACGCATGCCGCCCACGTCACACGCGCCTCCCCACGCCGCGCCACGCGCGGGAGTCATGGGAAGCGCAGCGTGTGAAGAATCTTACCGCGGTAAAAACCGCCCCGCGTGCCCGCGCACCGTTTTTGGGCCTAGCCCAAACAACGCATTGCGCTTATGTGTGGACCAGGCCCGGGGGCTCCTGTCGGTGTACAAAAAAGAGGGGTACACTTTTTGTACCCCTATAATTGTGCACGGGCAGTCTGAGCCACGGGCACCACCACACCAAGCAAGGCAAGGGAGGTGAGCTAGGGTAAGACCGAAGCTCAAGAGAACTACGACGCCAAGGCCAAGACCACGAAGAGCAAAGGGGACGAAGCGGACTCCCCCGACAAGATCCTTGCCGGGAGACAGTTCTAGCAGCCCCGGCAAGACCCTTGCCGCGGCAACTCGTCCCGCGCCTACGGGGCGAATCACCCTTGAGTCCACTGCCCCCAAGGGGCAAGGATTCGGGAGACATCCCCGTGGCAGCATGCAGATCTTCGTGAAGACATTCAAGATCATATACGCACTAAGGAGGCGACAACCCTTGGCGGGATCCCAGCCGAGGAGGACCACAAGGCCCCCGGCAAGCGCCTTGCCAGGGATGACAGCAGGCGCCTCGGCAAGACCCTTGCCGGGGCCCTGCCAAGGCCCTTGCCGAGGACACCCGCAGGGCCACCATCAGGCCCACGCCGACTGAGCCTCCACCACCGCATGCATGCAGCTGCCGACCCAACCAGCTGGGCAGGCACCTGCGTGGCGGCATGCAGATCTTCGTGAAGACCCACCACTGCGCCACCTCAGTTGCCTGCCTACCTACGTGGCATCTCAGGCATCGCTGGCCAGGGCGCATGTCGACACAAGAAGGAGCGGCGACGGACGAGACAGATCTCTCCCCCGTCCCCGATAAAGCAAGGGCACCTAAGCAAGACGCATTAAAGGCGCCTTGTCATGTAATGCGAGGGATAACCTCGCATCACTGTACCCTTTCCACCTCCTGTGTGTCACTGTGGCAACCCCTTTTCCTATAAAAGGAGGCCCGAGGCGACCAGGAGAAGGATTCGGCTTTTTGGAGCTCCTCACGCCCCATAGCTAGCTCAAGAACACAAATATACAATCCACCAAAGCAGGAGTAGGGTTTTACGCATCCTTGCGGCCCGAACCTGGATAAACGAACCGTGTGCTACCTGTTAGATCCGCTCTTCTCATGACCCCGCTCCCCGCCAACCGTAAGAGGGATTCCTGTGATCCCATAGGTGTCGTTCCACACCGACAGCAAGGTGGATATCATTACAACATACCATGAACTAAATAGAATACAAGATAAAGGCTTACACTCTCCATAAGTTACAACATGTATACATGAATACATCAATACATAGCAATCATCATACAGAAGAGCAGGATCCGACTACGGATGAAATCAAATGAAAAAGAAGAACGGCATCCACCCTGCTAATCCCAGGCTCCCTGGCCCGGAACCTATTCCTTGATCGAAGAAGAAGTAGAAGAACTCCAAGACAAGCAAGTATGGCTCTCACGTCAAAGCATCTCTTTACCTATACCTGCAACTGTTGTTTTAGTAATCTGTGAGCCACGAGTACTCAACAATCCCATTACCATGGGTATCAAGACTAGCAAGGCTTAATGGGTACAGAATGGATAAGTGGTGAGGTTGCAGCAAGCAACTAAGCATTGTATGGTGGCTAACTTACGAGTACAGATTAATATAAGAAACTACGCAACGATCGCAAACTAGTAATGATCAAGAAGTGATCCTGAACTACTTATGTTTAAACATAACCCAAACGTGTTCTCCTCTCGAACTTCCTGCAAAAGAGACAGTCACGGTTACGCACGCGGTTGGTGTATTTTAACTGAGTTTACTTCAAGTCCTCTACAACCGGATAGTAACAAATTCCCATCTGCCACATAACCGCGGGCACGGCTCTCGAAAGTTTAAACCCTGCAGGGGTGTCCCAACTTAGCCCATGACAAGCTCATGATCCGCGGAGACAATCCTCCATCGTGGGACCCTCCGATTAGACTCGGAATCCCGATGCACAAGACATTTCGACAATGGTAAAAAAGTCCAGCAAGACCTCCCGGCGTGCCGACACCCTGATAGTAGCTGCGCGTATCTCGTCTAACGCCACGTCCGGATAAGCTAAGCGTACAGGATCCAGATACCCCAAGTTTCCTAGGGGTGGTCCCGCACGGTGCTCTTGTTTGGAACCAACACCATCAGCACTGGCCCCCCTTGTATGTAGAAAAGAATCCTCCGGTTCCTGACGCCCTATGCCAATTAATTATTTATGGCAAATGTTAAAACCAATGTCGGGCCTTGCTGGAAGAGTTTTATTCAAAGCGAACTGTCAAGAGGGCCCCATACCCCTCACCGTGTTAGGGACACAAAATCAAGGAACATAACACCGGTATGACGGAAACTAGGGTGGCAAGAGTGGAACAAAACACCAGGCATAAGGCCGAGCCTTCCACCCTTTACCAAGTATATAGATGCGTTAATTAAATAAGAGATATTGTGATATCCATGTCTCAACATGGAACAACCTACAACTGCACCTGCAACTAGCAACGCTATAAGAGGGGCTGAGAAAGCCGATAACATAGCCAGACAACGGTTTGCTAGGAAGGGTAAAAAGGTTAGAGGCTATCATGGCAATTTGGGAGGCTCGATAACCAAGTGGTAGGTAGCGCGGCATAACAATAGCATCGAGACAACTACCATAGCAAAGATAGTAGTGAGAACTAGGGTAACGATCATCTTTCCTGAAATCCCGCTAGGAAGAAGAACGAGTCCTCACAATCGCAACGAAACCAGAACTATCGAGAAGCAGCACAACCAGAAAGAAACATACAACATGGTTGTCGGATTTCGGGTTCCGGCAAAACCCTTGAGGTTCGAACACTGGGGTGCGCACGAAGATCTTTCCTTCCCCTTGCACTCTCCCTCACCGCAATCTCAAAGCTCAGTGCGTCGAACCCGCAGAACAAAGGGACACAAGATTTATACTGGTTCAGGCCACCGATGTGGTGTAATACCCTACTCTAGTGTGTGTGGTGGATTTCCTCTTGGGCTGAGGATGAACAATTACAAGGGAAGAACAGCCTCCTGAGGAGAGGTGCTCTTGTGCTAGGTGAGTTTCTGTGGATGGGGATGATCTGAATGGCTTCGGATCCGTCCAGGATGAGGTGCCTCCCTACGGTGGTGGCTAGTCCTATATATAGAGGCCCGGGTCCTCTTCCCAAATATTAGGCGGGAAGGGATCCCACAACGGACAATTTGAAGGGAGACAACTAGTACAAGTTATCCTGACTAAAGGTGGTCTTCGCCTGCCAAAGGCTCTGGTGGTGACGCTGTCCTGGGCTCCACGGTGACCTCCGTCCTGCCGTCCTGCTGGTCTTGGTCTCGTTGCACTGATATGGAAACCTTTGCCTGATGCCTCGGGACTCCTCGCTTACGCTTGCCTCTTTAGCACCAAAGTGGAAACAAGGAAACTGTGTGCGCTGGCGCCCTCCTGGCGCCCACCTGGCCTTGGTCGTCATGGCTTGCGTAACAGGAACCTCGCGAGGTGCCCCTTGCCTTGATCTCTCCGCCCTTTGCAAGCCAGCCTGGTGAGGCCGCCCCCGAGGAGGTCTTGCGTTGTCCGCCTCGTGAGGCTCGGCCCCTCGCGAGGGTCTCGTGTGTTTGCTAGTGAAGATGGGCCGTATGGGGCCACTGGCGGAGCCACGCCGTGTGATGAGGACATCAATAACATTGTTACACCCACAGCCCTTGCTGCTATACATACTAGCTCAATTACTAGAGCTCGCGCACGCCAATTGAATTATCAGGTACTTTTGTTTGTTGGTAACGATTCTAATGTTCATGAGAATATGATGCTGCCAAAATTGGATACATTTGTTTTGCTTACAAATGAAGGGCATAGCTTGGACAAGAAAGATGAACCTTGGAGCAAGTTCAAGCATGGAGATGATGGCATGCGCAAGGGGAACAAGAACGGAGTTACAAGTGATGATTCTAGGACTTTGAAGCCACCATAATGAGTGCATGAAGCCTTGGAAGAAATATACAAGATGCCACTTCATAAATTTCGTCCAGAGGCTATTCTAGGTGCCGTGTCACCTTATTTTTGGGCCAGGCCCATGTAATTTCGAAATACTTGATTATAGGCAGTTTTTAGAGTCCGTATGTGTGGGGAAACAAGAGTTAGGGTTGGTTTCGGACCCCTCCTCCAAGGGCCACGAAATTCCCCCCTCTCTCCTCCATATATACAGCCCTTAGGGCATCATTTAGACTGGGTTTTGTTTAGATTAAAATTCGCCATAGCTGCAACTTCGCGTACTTCGTTTGTGTTCAATGACCAAACAAAGGCGTCACAGAACCCCACCTTGATCAATAAAGCTTTCCTCTTATATTCGCAATATCCAGATTGCAATCTCAATTTCTTGCTTGTTCTGCGTTTGCCTGCAGGAAACAGTCCTTCGTGGTCAGGTTGATCATGCTCCGGCGTGGTTAATAACCTCTCGGAGTTGGTTTAGCGATTGCTAAGGCGCGACGTCCTCGCACATTCGTAGTCGGATCGTCAAAGTCGACTTCTGTAAGTGCATCTAGTGCCACCCCTAGTTGGTTTTGGAGTATTGACGACAAACCTAGTTGAGGGACTAATGTGTTTGTGAGAATTGCAGGATAACACAGGTAGAAGTCCCTCATTGATTCGGTTTTCTTACCAGAGATGACCCCTAAAAATGTATGAAGACATTGATGTCAAAGGTGGTATATGAAGATATTCACATTGAAGACTATGACAAGAGAAAACATCGCATGAAGCCTATGGAGCTCGAAGACTTAGATCTTTCGTAGCTCTTTTTCCTCTTCCTTGTTGAGTCATAGGAACCACCGTACTGTTAAGTGGGGTCCAAGAGAACCATTCAAAATGACTGAAGTGATGCTTAAACAAAACCTATGTCTTCGAGTGAAGACTATGAGAGCAAATCTTGTCCAGAGTCGGACAAGTCAGCTTTGCTTGTAGCCCAAGTAAAGTTACCGTGTGAGTTTGAAATCTGACCGTTGGAACACGTGTCAGTTCCTTAGTGACCCAGAGTCATTTCGGACAAATCAGGTCGGGTTGCCTAGTGGCTATAAATAGCCCACCCCCTACAACCATAAACGGTTGGCTGCTCAGAGTTAGTGTACGGCTTTTGTCGTTTGAGAGCAACCCACCTCGAAGCCTTTGAGAGAGAATTCCTTGAGAGGATAAAGCCCTAACCACCCAGAGCCAAAGAGAATTAGGCATCACTTAAGTCTTTGTGTCTGTGTGATCTGAAGACTTATTACACTTGAGGACTGTGCATCCTCCAGCCGGTTAGGCGCCGCGTTCTGAGCATCCAAGAGACATTGTGGATCGCCGGTGAACGAAGTCTGTGAAGGTTTGGGAGTCTACCTTGAAGACTTACCAGAGTGATTGGGCGAGGTCTGTGTGACCTTAGCTCAAGGGGAATACGGTGAGGACTGGGTGTCCTGAGCTGCGTGTTCAGGACTGGGTGTCCGGGACTGTGTGTCCTCAGGTTTAAATACCTAGCCGCCCTAACCAGACGTACAGTTGTCACAGCAACTGGAACTGGTCCAACAAATCATTGTCTTCAACGAGTCACTGGTTTCACCCTTCCCGTCCCTCTACTTACTGTTACTCCTTGTGAAGTCATTGTATGATTGCACTATCTTTTGTCTTCACTAAGTGACTGCGTGTTCTGTTTGGCTTCATAATATCTTTCTATCTGATCCTTACTGCATTGCTGCTATTAGTCATTGTGCTCTCACTTGAATACTTGACTATGGCTTGCCTAGTGTAGTCTACCTTCTGCTGCATGGTAATAGGTTTATTTCTATCGTTTGTCTTCGAAACTTCCATGTTTTGAAGACTTTCATAAAAATTGCCTATTCACCCCCCTCTAGTCGATATAACGCACTTTTAATTGGTATCAGAGCGAGGTACTCCCTTGTTCTGTGTGATTCGGTTTATCCACCTGGAGTTTTAGCTATGTCGACTGCAGGGATAATCAAAGTCTCCGCTGCGTGCCCCGTCTTCGATGGAACTGAATATCCCTACTGGAAGAATAAGATGCGCATGCATCTTGAAGCCATTGACGTCGACCTATGGTATGTCATCAAGAAAGGCGTTCCCAAGGCTGGAGAAGGTGTCACTTCTGCTAACGTCAAGAAGTTCGTTCAACTGGACTCTACCGCCAAGAATATCATCTGTGGTCATCTGACCAAAGGACAATATGGCCATGTGAGTGCTTTGGTAACATCTAAGCTGGTCTGGGACTGGCTCTCCAAGGTCAACGAAGGCGTCTCAACCCAGAGAGATCAGAGAATTAGTGTCCTTCGCAACCTCTTCAACCACTTCAAGCGAAATGACAATGAGAATGTCCAGCTCACATTTGATCGACTCACTGACATCACAAATGAGCTTCAAGCCCTCGGCGCTACTGAGATCACCAAGCATGAAGTCGTCAAGACACTACTGAGATCACTTGACAGTTCGTTTGACACCCTAGCCCTGATGATTCAAGAACGACCTGACTTCAAGACACTCGATCCGTCCGACATACTTGAGAGGCTCAACACACAGGAGTTTCAGCTTTCTGAGAAAAGAGATATCTACGGTCCAAACTATGGGCGAACTCGTGCCTTAAAGGCAAAAGCTGTCTCCTTATCTGAAGAAGAATCTGACAGCAGTTCTGATGATCCTGAAGACATTGGAAAGGAACTTGCTATGCTTGTGAAGAAGTTCCAAAAATTCACCTAGAAGAAAGGCTTTAGAAAGTCTTCACGATCAAGCTCAAGGAATGATGAAGCTTCTGCTCATGACTACAAGAAGAAAACATGCCACAAGTGCAAGAAAACTGGCCACTTCATCTCTGAGTGTCCGCAGTGGGACAATGAGAACAGAAAGAAGAAGAAGAAGAGCAAGGAATATGACTCTGACGACAAGAAGAAGAAGAAATACTCAAAGTCTTCTTCCAAGTCTTCCTCAAAGTCTTCATCACACAAGAAGAGCTCATCTGGCAAGGCACGTGCGTTTGTTGGCAAGGAAATGGATTCAGAGGAGGAGTCCACTTCTGAGGAGGCGGAGGTGGAGTCTGAGGAGGAGTCCGATTCTGGCGTTGCAAGTCTGGCTACAACATACGTTGCCAAGTCCATCTTCAACACTGAAGACAATTACTTCAGCACCGACACCGATGCAAATGACAAGGACTACTCTGCTCCTACCTACTGCTTCATGGCACACGATGCCAAGGTAAACTCACGCACTACTCACTATCAAATATCAAGTGACGATGACTCTGATTGTGGTTCAAAACCCAGCTACAAAACACTTGCTAAAATTGCAACTGAACAACAGAAAGCCATGGAACATATTCAAAAACTGTTAGACAAAAGCGATGATCTGTTAGGCGCAGAAATGACTCGATCTGAGTCCTTAATTGAAGACATAAAAAATCTTCACGTTAAGTATGAGGAACTTGAAAGTAGTCATGAAACACTCTCAACAACTCATGAAAAGCTTTCCTATGATTATCTTCAAAGGAAGCAAGACCTTGAGAAATTGAGAGCGGCTCATGAAGATCTTCAAAAAGAAAATGAGTCACATCGCGCCAAACAGATCAGTTCTGCTCAGGAAGGATTTGAACCACCATGTCTTAAATGCATTGAGCATGAAAATGCTACTTCTGTTGCTGAATGTTCTACTGCTGCTACTGTTGCAATATCTTCAACTGTTGATGTGGGAACTAACCCCTCCACTGAGGATACCACTGCTATTGCTGATGAGAATGCTAGGTTGAAGACATTGCTTGAAACAGGGATGTACAAAAGTCTCAAAGGGCATCAGACACTATGTGATGTCCTCAAAAGATAGATCCTGAACCGAAACCCTAGGAAAGTGGGTGTTGGGTTTGTAAGGAAAATGAATGCTGATGGCTCTTACTGGAAACCTGAGCGGTACCCCAAAACCACATGGGTTGCTGCAAAGGAACCTTCAGCAGATCCATCCAATCTATCTGGATTCACTTGTGCTAACCCCGTTGTCATTGATGAATCCTTTGATGCAAACTATAAACTGTTTAAGAGTCAGAAAGGTGAAGTGTTTGCCAGGTACATTGGTACTAACTGCAGGAATGGACCGCCTATGAAGAAGATCTGGGTTCCGAAAAAGTGTCTGGAGAATCTTCCTGTGAATGTCATCATGACACCACACGTGAAGAAGACAAACCTCAGACCACAGGCTTCATACGGTCCAAAGGCTTCATACAGACAAAGCACTCACTTGAGTCACACTAACGCAAATGTTTTGCAGGGAAACCATACTCAGGCCTATCAATATGAGCGCGGTTCATCAAACCGCCATGTTCATAAGACCAAGAACTATTCTGCGTATTCTTATGAGTACTATTGTCCGCCTGCAAGACTTTTTGCTAGGGCTCCAAAGCCAAAATTCTCAGACGCTGCACTTAGACTTATTGCTTCTAAGCCACCCTTGAAGATGTGGGTGGCTAAGAAAGCTTAACTCTCTTTTGCAGGGAAAGGTCTCCAGCAGAAAACCAAAATCGTCTGACGCTATTGCTGGGGACCTTAAACATCTTGTAGGGCGCAAGATCAAATGCCCGAATGGTCTTACTATGTACTTCATTCCTGAATCTCTTGCTACTCTCCCTATCAGTCCTAATCTGGATCTAAGCTTTCATAACCCACTGGTTCGTCAAATGTTTTTGCTTCACAATTCTCTTCGTGAAGCCTATCCCCCTAACTGCACTGTAGGGTACGACACCAGTGTCTTCAGAATGGATTATTGATAGTGGGTGTACCAATCACATGACTGGCAAAAGAAGCCTTCTGACTCAACCTTACGTCCATCCGACAAGAGTCACATCACATTTGCTGACACTGGTAAAAGTAAGGTATTGGGTCTAGGTAGAGTTGCAATCTCAAAGGATCAACACATGGATAAAGTCATGCTTGTTGAATCCCTTGGCTTCAACTTAATGTCTGTCTCAATGCTTTGCGATTTGAACATGATCGTAATATTTGGAAAATATCGCTGCCTTGTTCTAATGGAATCTGACAAGTCTCTAGTGTTTGAAGGGTATCGGAAAGATGACTTGTACGTGGTAGATTTCTCAGCAGGACCACAACTTGCCGTATGTCTTTTAGCAAAGGCTTCAGAATGCTGGCTCTAGCATCGGAGGCTAGGGCATGCCGGCATGAGGAACCTCCACACCCTTGCAAAGAAGAATCATGTCATAGGCATCGAGGGTGTCAAGTTCAAGAAAGATCACTTATGCGGTGCCTGTGAAGCAGGGAAGATGACGAGGGCCAAACATCCCTCGAAGATAATCATGACAACCACTCGACCCTTCGAACTGCTCCACATGGATCTTTTCGGTCCCACTCATTACTCAACTCTTACTACTACTGCTTGCCTCTATGGCTTTGTTATTGTTGATGATTATTCTAGATATACTTGGGTGCACATAATCCTCTACAAGACTGAAGTGCAGGATGTCTTCAGACACTTCGCCAATCGAGCAAAGAACAATTATGGCGCCAAGATAAAGCACATCACAAGTGACAATGGCACTGAATTCAAGAACACTGGCCTGGATACATATCTTGATACCTTGGGCATCACACATGAATTCTCAGCCCCGTACACGCCACAGCAGAATGGCGTCGTCGAACGCAAGAAAAGAACACTCATTGAGATGGCCAGAACGATGCTAGATGAATACAAGACCCCAAGAAAATTCTGGCCTGAAGCCATTGATACTGCATGCCATACAATCAATCGTGTTTATCTTCACAAGATTCTGAACAAGACATCTTATGAGCTCCTTACTGGCAAGAAGCCAAATGTCAGCTACTTCAGAGTATTTGGCGCCAGGTGCTGGATCAAGGATCCACATCACACTTCAAAATTTGCACCAAAAGCACATGAGGGTTTTATGCTTGGATATGGAAAGGATTCGCACTCCTACAGAGTCTTCAATCTCTTTCATTATAAAGTGGTTGAAACAGTGGATGTGCGATTTGATGAGACTAACGGTTCACAAAGAGAACACCTGCCAAATGTGCTAGATGAAGTTCCATCCAACGAATCAATCAAGCTAATGGGAACTGGAGAAATCATGCCCTCTGAAGCTCAACCTGAAGAGGAACTCATCATCTCCGCACCTGATCAACCTAAAGACAATGCTCAGCCTGAAGACAATCCCTCTAACAACGACAATGATCAGCAAGAGCAAAATCTTCGTCCTGTACATCCTCGTGTTGCCAGTGAAGTGCAGATTGAGAGAATAATTGATAGCATCAATGCACCAGGCCCACTCACTCGATCAAGGGCAACTCAGCTAGCAAATTTTTGTGGTCACTTCGCATTCGTCTCAATAACAGAACCCAAGAAAGTTGAAGAAGCCTTCATGGAACCTGAATGGATTCAAGCTATGCAAGAAGAGCTTCAACAGTTTGAGCTGAACAATGTATGGGAACTGGTTAAGCGTCCTGATCCTCGGAAGCACAACATAATAGGCACCAAATGGATATACCGCAACAAGCAAGATGAGCATGGTCAAGTTGTCAGAAACAAAGCTCGCCTCGTTGCTCAAGGATATACTCAAGTGGAAGGCATTGACTTCGATGAAACATTTGCTCCTATGGCTAGACTTGAAGCCATACGCATACTGCTGGCCTATGCAAATCATCATAACATACTTCTATATCAAATGGATGTGAAGAGTGCCTTTCTCAATGGCAAAATTGAAGAAGAGGTGTATGTTGCACAACCGCCTGGCTTTGAAGATCCAAAACATCCTGACATGGTATACAAGCTCAACAAGGCACTGTATGGCCTCAAACAAGCCCCTCGGGCCTGGTATGACACACTCAAATATTTCCTGAAGAGCAAAGGCTTCATACCTGGTTCCCTAGACCCCACTCTCTTCACGAAGACATATGATGGTGAACTGTTTGTGTGCCAAATATATGTGGATGACATTATCTTCGGCTGCACCAATCAGAAGTACAGTGAAGAGTTTGGATATATGATGCAAGAGCAATATCAGATGTCCATGATGGGAGAGATGAAGTTCTTCCTCGGTCTTCAAATACGACAGCAACACAACGGCATCTTCATATCTCAAGAAAAGTATCTCAAAGATTGCCTGAAGAAGTTTGGTATGCAAGACTGCAAAGGCTTCACGACGCCAATGCCAGCCAAGCATCATCTGGGTCCTGACGACAATGGTAAAGAGTTCGATCAAAAGGTATACCGCTCCATGATTGGTTCATTGCTTTATCTATGTGCATCTAGGCCAGATATTATGCTTAGTGTTTGCATGTGTGCTCGATTTCAAGCGGCACCAAAGGAGTCGCATCACTTAGCTGTGAAGCGAATTCTTCGATATTTGGCTCACACCCCAACTCTAGGATTATGGTATCCAAAGGGCTCAGAGTTTGATCTGGTTGGATTCTCGGATGCTGATTATGCTGGTGACAAGGTGGATCGCAAGCCTACATCAGGCACATGTCATTTTTTGGGACGATCACTTGTATGTTGGTCTTCAAAGAAGAAGAATTGTGTATCTCTCTCTAGTGCTGAATCTGAATACATTGCTGCTGGATCTTGCTGCGCTCAGCTTCTGTGGATGAAGCAAACGCTCAAGGACTATGGCATTCATCTGAAGCAAGTGCCACTCTACCGCGACAACGAAAGCGCCATCAAGATTGCCAACAACCCAGTTCAGCACTCGAAGACAAAGCACATTGAAATTCGTCATCACTTTCTCAGAGATCATGTTGTGAAGGAAGATATTGATATCATACACGTCAACACTGAAGAGCAATTGGCAGATATCTTCACCAAGCCCTTGGATGAGAAGAGATTTTGCAAGTTACGGTGTGAGCTAAATATCTTGGAATCCTCAAATGTCCTGTGATTAGGCACACATCCTAACACTTATGCATATTGATGACTTAGATGTGCAACACACGAAGAAAAGTATATCTTCAATCAATGAAGACATACATTTTAAGTGTGAATACATTAATGTGGAATTTGACTTCGGAGCGCCACGATAATTGTGCGCCGTGTCTGGGTCTAATACTTCCTATACGGTGGGTAACGCCGCCACCAAACTTTCTGTTTGAAGTGCTTCACTCATGGTGTTACATTAGCTATGTCTTCACATTTGGTTTGACTTCAATCTCAACATGTCTTCATGATTGTCATCACTATGTTGATTATATATATATATATACTAGTGTTCTGTCCTCTACAACATTCACTTATAGCTATGTATTCTTGTTGAATCTTTTGAACTAAGTGAATGTGATCGGACCCTAACCTCTCTATGCTTTCTATCTCAAACTCTATCTCTCCAAATCATATGCATTCTATTGAAACTGTCGAATGTCTTCTCTACGTCCTTGTCAGCAGAAGATACAGAGACAAACATTAAGTCCGTTTTCAATGCTCATTCCTTCACCTGAAACCCGGAGAAGTGGGAACGACCACCCGACAATCCAGGCGTGCGTGGGACGTGGAACAACCCTCGATATGCTGCATGACGGCCACGTGCCCATCAGATGTGAATCGCCAGGGGCACCTGTGTAATAACGTAGTGCCGCCCCTGTACCTATAAATACACGCCTCACCACAGTCATTATATCTTCTTCCACTCTCGCACGAACCCTAGCGCCACCGCTAGCCCTCGACGACGCCGGCGACGAAGCGCTTCGCTGCCGCAACCTCTCCGACGCCGTCTTCACGCCAACCGCGGACATCGTCCTCTCCGCCGTCGCCGTAGGTGTCCTCCGTCGCCAAGTTAGGGCACGGAAGATCGAACTGCCCGGCCTCCTCTTCCACTCCGTCTAGCGGTTCCTCGTGTGGTAAATAAAACTTCCTTTTTACGGCCCCGTTGATCCTATAGCTTTGTCACTTTCTACCACAAGCAATTTCTATTCACACAAGTTGGATCTCTTTCACACTGCATCTCATAACATGCCTAGTATATTCACTTATGCTTCACAAAGTAGTTAGATTCCTCACTTGTACTGATCTCTGGATTCGTACAAATCTGGAACCAACTCGTTATCTATGAGTGAATGTCTTCGCACGATGAGGTCAATGTCTTCTAAACTGATTTATCTTCAAAATCTTCTAAGAATGCATATGACCTCTTCCCCTTCCCTCGCACCTTAATGCTGTCACAGGTACATGTCCGTGGGAGAATCCCTTGGTTCTCATAGTCTGCATTCATTTGCAGAATTCTTACAACATCATATAAATTCTCCCGAAGCCAGTTCCTATTTGTCCAGCAAGCGAAAACCTTTGAAGCCTTTGAACGTATTGAAGCCTTTCAGTTTAAAATTCATGGCTTCAGAGAAATCTGCAAGGAAGGGTGGCAGAAAGCGTCGAGGAGAAACATCAAGAGATCTGCCCGATGACCTCTCAGAGTTGTACAAGACAGATCCTGAAGAGGATTACAATCAGCACAAGACACAAATCCAATGGATTCGACGCTATTGGGCAGAACAGTGGTTCAAGTACAGATTTGTGACCAAGGAATATGCTGAAAAGAATGCCATCAAGCGACCATGGGGAGACATCCTCTACAAAAATCTTTAACCCAGGACCAGAGATGAAGCCATTGAACAAGGCTTCTATCCTGCATGGTCCGTGGACCACAGCCTGCAGATGCTGACCCATCGTCACTGCTATGGTGTCATGACGACATTCTGTTCAAGCGCAACTTCCAGTTTGCCCAGAACTCAGCAAAGCAGAACAAGAAGACATTGGGACTAGACTTCAACCCTGGTCCTTCTGCTCCAAGGGCTGACGGCACACGTGATGCAGAACCCAATGTCGTCGGTCCTTTCTACAACCTTGAAGGTCTCATCACTCATATCTTGGTTCAAGGGACAACCGTGAATGAGCCTGCAGATGACGCTGAATCAGATGAAGCGCCTGCAGCGCCAAAGCCAAAGAAGCTGAAGCAGCCAAAAGCTTCAAAGCCTGCCGCTGCACCAAAAATCTCATGGGCGAAGCCACTGGCAACTGCACCTCCTGAAGACAGTGTGCAGTCTGAAGATTTGTCACGCATCTCCAAGCCCTAGAAGGTCAAGATGCCTCTGCCACACACCGGCCAAGAGCTAACAGCTGCGGCCATTCTGCGCAATGATGCCATTGATCTGTCAAGTGATGAAGATCTTGCAGATGACGCTCTTGAGCAACTCATCAAGAGCAAAGAAGAAGCATAAATCTTCAATAATCTGCCTCTCTTTGACGTGGCCATCATCCACAACTTCATTGATGAATGGTTTGACACGCCCAACATCAGCTTCGACGATCTGCAACTTCCCATTGGCCTCAGTGTCGCCTTCCATGGCGCCATTGCTTCAGAGTTAGCTATCGCCCAACGCGTTGTTGAACTGAAGCAGAATATTGACTTTGAGAAATCTCAGTTCAAGAAGCATATGGCCAAGCTCAGCGCGCAAGAAGTGAAGAACTTCAAGATTATGCTGCACGAGCTCAAGGAAGCCTTTCTCACGAAACGTGCAGAAGCTCAGGGTTCTCGTGAGCGCATGAAGGTTCTGGCTGACAGGTGTGTACAAGCCTACAATGAGGCTGAGAAGCGCAAGGCCCTTGGGCGTCCTGGCATCGACCCCAGGATGGCTGCAAAGAAGAAGAAGAAGCCCGCTACGGCTGAACCCGACGCACCAAGGCAGGAAGCAGATCCCATTGTCTTCCCAACCAGCATGACTGGCTCGAAGCCAAAAGCCCGGTCAACCGCTTCAGAGCTGAAGAAGACAAGGACTGCTGAGGCTGCAGCCAGGAAGAGGAAACATCTTGAAGCCTCTCCTACTGCCCCCTCCAAGAAGAAGAGGAAGACCAAGAAAGAACGGGCTGCTCCCATAGAGCCTTTGATTGTTGAACCCATTTCCATGGTTTGTCCTGATGCTGAACGCCAACTGACAATCCATGGGCCTGCTTTCACAGAGGCTCATGAAGCTGAAGACTTTCCAGCAGCTGATCCCATCGCTGCTGAAGATATTGGTCACCATGACCATGTAGAAGATGGTGCAGTCCTTCCTCAGCTCGAGCACAGCGAACTCATCAGCATTGGTCGTCCTCTGACGCCAATTGCTCAGGATGCTTCATGGGCTGATCGTTCACAAGAGGAAGAAGACTTTGAGGCCCAGCCAACACCAACTCCACAGGCGTCGTCAGCGTTACGCAGGCTTCACAAAGGACCAAGGCCTCCAGTCTCTGAGTCTGAAGCTAAAGCTGCTGAAGACATTCCGGCTGCATCAGCCGATGAAGAAGAAACCCCAGAAGCTCCTACTCCCCCGTCCCACCAAGAAGCTATTCTCGAGGATTACATGATTGTGACTGACCCTCCAGCTCGTCAAGTGGAGGTTGAAAATCTTGAGGTTGCCACCACCAACACCACTGAAGCCACTGACGCAGTCGTGGCTGAAGCTAATGCGGAGCCCTCACCCACAAAAGCACCAGAAGTCAGCGAAGCCACTGATCCCACTGCTTCTGTTCCTGCACCTGCTGCCGGTCCCCAGTTCGACTATCATGTTGAGCACAAGCCTCAGGTACAGAAGCCAATCCCAAGATTGCCCAGGTTCCCAGGTCCTGCATCAGCACTTGGATCCTTCAATATCAATGGCTTCAGAGCAGACAACACATTCTTCAATAGCTCCAGGAACCCCTACTCAAGGGAAAGAATATCATCTGATCGGTTCTGGAGCTATCCGCAGCGAAGCTATTACTCCTGCATTCTATACAATCAAGGTCGCATCTTCCCACACAAGCGTCTTGACATTGAAGCAATAGCTGGTCTGCCCTGTCTGGAAGAAGCTCTGGATTGCTTCAAAGAAGTTGGATTGCTGCCATTCGTCACTGACCAAGAGCATTGGAATGAAGAGTTGCTGCTCCAATTCTATGCCACACTTCACATCCGCGGGTATAATAGAGATCCGAAGACTTGGGTCCTGGAGTGGATGACAGGAAACGTTCATCACGAAGCCA
Source organism: Triticum urartu (assembly GCF_003073215.2). Lineage (NCBI taxonomy): Eukaryota > Viridiplantae > Streptophyta > Magnoliopsida > Poales > Poaceae > Triticum > Triticum urartu. The sequence goes on along the minus strand of NC_053026.1, from coordinate 250,326,764 downwards.
AAGCCTTTGACATCATTGAGCTCACTGGTCTGCCCACTCCCGGCGATCTCTACGAATCTGGCTGTCAACTTCATAGTGAAGCTGTGGAGAGCATCTTTTAGAGGCCTGAACCTAACATGAGTCAAATGCTCAGTATGATGAAGCCATTACCCCAAGATGCTGCATCCCAAAGAGTTCTTTGTTGAAGACCTAGAGTATCTGCCAAGGTATTTATCACATCATAAGGCGAACTCTCTGGCCCATCAAAGGGCACTCTCCACATGCCAAGCTGGAAGGTGCAATGAAGACTTTGGTCTTCTATATTCTTCATGGAAAATGCTTCAATGCACAGGACTTCTTCATTCGCCAACTTGCTGCATCAGGCTCTGATCTGTTTGGCTTGAAGTTTTATGCCCCATGGGTCATGCGGTTGATCAAACTTCACTCCACTATCTCATATCAGCCATTTGCTCGCAATCATCGGATTTTTCTGCCTGATGTGGATATGTCTATTGAAGCCATCTATCCTGAGCCTGCCAAGGAACCTCTAAGTCTTCAGAATGCAGAGCATCAGAGTTTTTCTCAGAACATTGAAGGAGTTGAAGCAGTCGCTCGTGTGTATCCTTTGGCTGGCACTACACGTGCACCGCATCCTGCTCTCACTGAAGCCACTGACAGTACAACTGCTCCATGACCCAAGAAGCGCACTCGTGTTCTCAATGACCGAGAGCTTCTTGTGGCTCTTCATCAGAAACAGGATAGGCATCATGACTGGCTGAAGCGTCAAATGCAAAGCCTCTTGGTGGATGTTAATCGCATTCGCAATCTTGCCACCAAGAATGCTTTTGTTGCCCATGAAACCTCTCGCCGCACATGGAAAGGGCTGACGCTGATGTGTTCTGAAGATGATCTTCAAGAGGATGGCTTCTCTGAGCGCTTCAAGTTTGACTCCACACCTCCTCGAAGGGCAGTGCTGCGACGAACTCCATCTCTTGAAGACTCTGAGTTCTCTTCCTCTGCTGCAACTGTGAATGCCAGAGTGGTCGAGGATGAAGACGATGCTACTTCACCGCCACCTCCTTCAGCACGCTTCGACTCTGCTCCAAGCTCCTCTGCACCGCCAAACACCACCAACGACCCTGCTGCTTCACCTACTCTTCATGGGAACGAATAGATGCTCTATGTCTTCAAACCTTTTTGGTCCTTACTGACAAAAGGGGGAGAAGCATATGAGTTTGATAGTCTTCAAGCGGGTCTATATGGGCGGGTGCTTTATATTTTGCTTCGTGTTTACAACTCTCGTTTTGATACATTTGGTTCTTTGAGTTGTAACACTTAAACTCGATGGTCGTCTGCTACCTATTTGCCATTTTGTGATGCGATGATAAATTCCGCATGTGCGACGATAAATTCCGCACTTAGATCATTTTGCAGACGTCCATTTTCCATTATGCATGTCATTATCTTCACATACCTTCACATGCATAGTGGATTGTCATCATAAGTTGAAGAGGATCTCCACAAGCACAACGTGCCATGTGCATTTGCATTCCAAAAGAAAATTACTTATATGCACATCTTCAGGGGGAGCCCTTGCAACTTATGAAGACAATTCCTTATCCTTTACAATTTCACAGATTATATTCCCCGTTGAAAACTTTAACTAGTTTGTCATCAATCACCAAAAAGGGGGAGATTGTAAGTGCATCTAGTGCCACCCCTAGTTGGTTTTGGAGTATTGACGACAAACCTAGTTGAGGGACTAATGTGTTTGTGAGAATTGCAGGATAACACAGGTAGAAGTCCCTCATTGATTCGGTTTTCTTACCAGAGATGACCCCTAAAAATGTATGAAGACATTGATGTCAAAGGTGGTATATGAAGATATTCACATTGAAGACTATGACAAGAGAAAACATCGCATGAAGCCTATGGAGCTCGAAGACTTAGATCTTTCGTAGCTCTTTTTCCTCTTCCTTGTTGAGTCATAGGAACCACCGTACTGTTAAGTGGGGTCCAAGAGAACCATTCAGAATGACTGAAGTGATGCTTAAACAAAACCTATGTCTTCGAGTGAAGACTATGAGAGCGAATCTTGTCCAGAGTCGGACAAGTCAGCTTTGCTTGTAGCCCAAGTAAAGTTGCCGTGTGAGTTTGAAATCTGACCGTTGGAACACGTGTCAGTTCCTTAGTGACCCAGGGTCATTTCGGATAAATCAGGTCGGGTTGCCTAGTGGCTATAAATATCCCACCCCTACAACCATAAACGGTTGGCTGCTCAGAGTTAGTGTACGGCTTTTGTCGTTTGAGAGCAACCCACCTCGAAGCCTTTGAGAGAGAATTCCTTGCGAGGATAAAGCCCTAACCACCCAGAGCCAAAGAGAATTAGGCATCACTTAAGTCTTTGTGTCTGTGTGATCTGAAGACTTATTACACTTGAGGACTGTGCATCCTCCAGCCGGTTAGGCATCGCGTTCTGAGCATCCAAGAGACATTGTGGATCACCGGTGAACGAAGTCTGTGAAGGTTTGGGAGTCTACCTTGAAGACTTACCAGAGTGATTGGGCGAGGTCTGTGTGACCTTAGCTCAAGGGGAATACGGTGAGGACTGGGTGTCCTGAGCTGCGTGTTCAGGACCGGGTGTCCGGGACTGTGTGTCCTCAGGTTTAAATACCTAGCCGCCCTAACCAGACGTACAGTTGTCACAGCAACTGGAACTGGTCCAACAAATCATTGTCTTCAACGAGTCACTGGTTTCATCCTTCCCGTCCCTCTACTTACTGTTACTCTTTGTGAAGTCATTGTATGATTGCACTATCTTTTGTCTTCACTAAGTGACTGCGTGTTCTGTTTGGCTTCATAATATCTTCCTATCTGATCCTTACTGCATTGCTGCTATTAGTCATTGTGCTCTCACTTGAATACTTGACTATGGCTTGCCTAGTGTAGTCTACCTTCTGCTGCATGGTAATAGGTTTATTTCTATCGTTTGTCTTCGAAACTTCCACGTTTTGAAGACTTTCATAAAAATCACCTATTCACCCCCCCTCTAGTCGATATAACGCACTTTCAACTTCCTCCAAAATGATAGCCACCATCTCATAGAAGGACGGAACACCTTTGCCTCTATCAAGTGGTATCAGATTTCCAGGGTGCTCGGTGAGATTTTACAGTTGTTCATAGTTTAGATCGAGTCTGTTCTTCATACCTACAGTCCACGAAAAAGCCAAAATAAATTAGGGTTAGTTCATCATATCCGAACCAATCTGAGCCTTTGCATACTATTTTTAGGGTTTTACATTGTTGAATTTGCGGTTGCATCATCGTGTCTAGTTGTTGGTCTTAGTGTCTAGTCCTTTAGAGTTTCGAGTTCTGTTCACAGGTTGTCATGCCGCCACTGCATCATCATCGTCACCGCTGCCATGTACCACCATCATTGTCCCCGCTGCCATATACCACCATCGTCATCACCACTTCCATATATCACCATCGTCATCACCGCTGCCATATACCACATATCCACCGCCATCACGATAATCTGAGTCCAGCTCCATCACAGATTCGCCACTAGTCCACTGCCCTACATATATCCGCCACCCGTCCGAGTTTCCACCAGATTCATCTCCGCCACCAGTCCTAGTTTGAGTCCAGTATTTGTTGCTTTGTTTTCGGTTTCCATATCACGTGATACTTCGAGTCGTGACCAAGTCGTACTCTCCAACTTTCGTGCTACCCGCAGTAGAAAAATAGTTCCAAACTCAAAAAAAACTAAGTCTGGAAAATTCTGGCTAGGCAGTTTTTAGACCACTTGTAGACTTTTTTGAAAAAACAATTGTTGCGGAGCAAAAAAAAGAGGAAAAAGTCCAAAAAAGTGGAAAAATGATAAAAAATTCAGAGCATGCTCCTCCCTTGTTTACGTGCAGCGTCGTGATTTTTTTAGTGTTCTAGGCTCGCATCTCTAGCACGGTCTAGCCTAGGACCAGTACAGTACCATCGTTGAGCGTTTATTCAACTTTGCATCTCTGAATTGATGATTGCTCACCCTTTTTGCTACCATATTATAAGCCTTCCCAGCTCCACATACATCTACGTCGTGCGTTTGACTCTCCCTGGTAATCGCTCTATCCAATCTTTGAGAGTTTTGACTACGACGGTTGCCGATCACCACCTGTTGCTGGGTAAGAACTGGTAAGAATTTGAGATTTGCTTGACGGATTTGTGACACCAACCACCACCTCTTGTTATTAGTGTGTAGGATCATATTCTTGTATGTTTCTATTGCTGCTAACCATGGCAGGATCACAAGCCGACAAGACTGACTGGGAGAACATGACGAATAAGGAGTTATATGATAAATTTCAGCAAATGATGAGTGGACAGGTGCAAGATGTGCTAAACATATTTGAAGAGGCCATGGAGAAGATAGATGGCATGGAGAATACGTTCGAAACAAAGCTCGATAACAAGTTTAATGAATTGCTCGCGTGTCTTCCACCACCACCACCGGCTGCACCTAACGCACCTCTACAACAACAACAACAACAACAATGTCGCCTTCCAAATCAAGTGGGACGAGCACAACGCGTTCCTATTGACCCTGGGCAAAATTCTGACGCCGCTGTTGATGCTTCTGTAGCTCCTGCTGCTACTGCAGAGGTGGAGGACCATTACGAGGATGAGGTTGATCAAAATCAGAACTACGTGCAACCACCACCACCGCAACCAGGTTATCCTCAGGTATATCATCGCAACGGTAGGGCTGCACCACCACCTGAGGTACGAGATCATGACCTTTTTCCTAAACTGAAGTTGTACGGGGCCGCTGACGGAGCCATGCCGTGGGCCGCAGGCAGGCAAGTCTGGGGACCCCCTTTCCCAGGACGCCGACAGTAGCCTCTGGGCCCAAGGCACGCTCGGACTTGGCTTCGAGGCGAAGCCAAGGGGCAAGTGCGAAGTGCCACGGGCCCCAATAGCTTGCGGCCTCGGTTGACGCATGGAGATTGATGGGACGTGGGCGTCTCCGCTTCCCCATGCTGTCTCGGCAACTTCCCGACTTGACGAGTCCCTACTGCATGCAGAGAAAAATCATCATTGCCTTTGATCATGGGGATCGCCGGTTGGCCTTCTCCCGCCATAAATGAGGAGTGGGCGGATCCCCCATCGCTCATCCCTTCCTGCTCCGCTCTCTTCTTCTCCCTTGCTTCATCGCTAGCAGCGACACTCATGGCGCTGATACGGAGGTCCTTGGCCGTAGAGAAGGGAAAAAACCGCGCAACAAGCCCGGGCCACTTCCGCCGAACAAGAGGCTGGCCCACCGCCGCGACGTAGTCGTGAGGCCGGAGGTGTCGAGGCCTTGGTGCGAGCGGCCACCTCGTGGGTATCCATTGCCTCTTTATGCCCAAGCCGAGGGCTCTGGATGGAGAGGCGGCGAGCGATGCCGCCCACGCCGTGGCCATGGTCGTCGCGCCGTGGTGACGCACGCCGTCGCCCCAGGAGCCCACGCCGCGGACTCCTCGCTGGAACTCGTGATGTGGGCGGCGATGCCTCCGCACACTTGGATTCGCTTTCCATGGTTCTTCTCCGTCGAGATGTCGCGAGAGGCCCCCTCGAGCTTTGGCTGCAGCACGTCGACTGCGACGCATCGGCAAATGGAGCGGAGGTTGAAGCCGTCTCCCCAGGCAAGATCTTCATGACCCGTGGCTGGGGCGAGGTTGCTCGAGTCTGCCGTGTGGAAGGCGCCCTCGCCATCCATTTTGAGTATGATGGTGCCTCCACGATGTTCCTCAAGGTCTTCGACGAGGAAAGCCACCGCCTGGAGTGCTGTCCTGAAGGGGGTCGTTGGGACGGCGCAGCGGCCAACGCCGAGCCTGCCGCTGGCTTCGCCAGCAGCACCTCCAACGGTAGCGGTGGCGCTTGGGAGTACAGTGACTCTCCTAAGCCCTACGAGACCCCGGAGACGAGCGACGACAGCTTCGTGCCCCCGAGCTGTCGCCGCACACGGAGCAAGGCCGCAGCATCCGACAGCCGCCGTCGCTGATCTGGATGGGGTTCGCGCCGGCCTCCCGTGGCCCACTGTTGATGATGGCATGGGCCGCACTGGCGTGTGTAGATAGGCCCCCTAGAAACTCCCTTCTTTTGTTCCCTGCGAGGAATCGAGATGGACCCCATGGGGGCGTGTAAAGGGTCTGTAATGTCTTTTGTTGATATTACCCTCATTATGAAAATTTGCGAACACATGTCCTGTTTTGGTTCGGTCTTCCCTTTCCAACCCCGCGGCAGCTTGGTGCTCTACGCCGACAGGTCCCGGTCCCCAGGCAGGCTGCAGCCGTCGCTGGTATGCCAGGTCACGATGTCGTGGTGAAGGCCAGGAGGTGAGCGGCCCGAGGTCCAGTAAGAGCTCCTAAGGCGCGATGCTCAAGAGGTCCCCTTTAGCGTGCAAGCAGCTATCTAAAGGTGGGAAAGGGAGGCGACGTCACCGCAGCTGGGCTGCGAGAGGTGGAAATCTTATGCCATAGCGCTCAGGCGACCCGGGTGCGAAACTTATCTTGGCAGTCCAGAGTTGACTCCTTGTGCAGCACCAGGCTTGCGCGTCGAAGGCCATAGTGTAACTAGGTTGGCCCTGTGCGAGCCTCCCCCTCTTCTCCATGCTCTTCTATGTGCTCTATGTCCTTAGGTCCCAGCCCTCGAGCGAGCTCAGCCGCCGCTGGTATTCCAGGTCGAGGTGCCGTGGTCAAGGACGGGGGGTGAGGGCTGGAAAGCTAGTAAGAGCTGCTGAGTCATGATGCTCAGTAGCCCCCTTGTAACGCGCAAGCGAATTGCATGGGAGAAGAGGGAGACCGCGGTACCGCCTGCTGTTGCCCTCAGGAGGTTCCTACAGGTTAGCACGAGGAGGGACACAAATTGCCACTACGATTGCCTGTCTGCCACTTGTGGCTCCGCAAGAAGATGAAGGCAGTAAGGGTCTGGTGAGGTGACGTGCGCGGGCATGCTGCGTGCCAGAGCTCGACCGCTCAGATTTGTCAGCATTGCAGGGATGGACCCGAGCACAAGCGTTGTGCCAGCGTGAGTAGCTCCCGTTGCGGGACAAGCATGGGGCAGATCGGCATCGCGGGCGGTCACTGTAAGTGCATCTAGTGCCCCTTAGTGATTTTGGTGTATTGAAGACTTATAGGTTAAGGGACTAATGTGTTTATGAGTGTACATAGGTCTATCAGTCTATGAGGAGTTTGATATTTATAGAGAAAGCCGACCCCTAAAAATGAAGTTCTTCGATTGAAGACTTTGGATTTCTGAAGAATTTCTGAAGACTTTGAAAGTGAAGAAATTGGTGCAATCCTGAAGACTTGGTATTCATCCGAGGAACATGAAGCGTGAAGACTTTCGTTTTCGTAGTTTCATTTTCAATTTCTTGATTCATAGGAAACACCATACTGTTAAAGGGGGTCGAGGAAATACTAAGGAAAAATTTCCATGTGATGCTCAACTCAAAATCCTACACCTACCAATCCCTTCGAGTGAAGCCATTGGAAATATCATACAATTCAGTCATATTCTTCACTGACAAAGACGAAGTTCTTCTGGTCTTTGAGGAATTTGTTCTGACTGAGGAGTCAGGAATTCGCCAGTGCTGATTGCCAACACAGTGAGGAACATGATAGCCATGAGGATTTTGCTACTCGAATTTCCAACCATTGCTGTGCCTTGTGCCGGCTGTCCCAAAATATCTACCCACCTAACGGTCATATTATTGAAGGGCATTTATGTCTTATCATGTCGGGCTGCTCCCTAGGCTATAAATAGCCGCCCCTACAACCACTAGCTGGTTGGCTGCTCTGAGAGAAACTGACACTTGTCATTTGAGAGCATCCCATCCTCCAAGGACTTTGAGCGAAAATCATCAAGTGAGGAAAACCCAAACCCAAACACTTAACAACACCAAGTGATTGAGCATCACTGAAGAGATTGATCCTGCGTGGATCCGACACTTGTTACCTTCGAAGACTGTGCTTCTTCCAGACGGTTAGGTGTCAAGGTCTAGAGCATCCAAGAGGAATTGTGGATCACCGAGTGACCAAGTCTGTGAAGGTTTGAAAGTCACCTGAAGACTTACCAAAAGTGATTGGATGAGGTCTGTGTGACCTTAGCTCAAGGAGAATACGGTGAGGACTGTGTGTCCGGGACTGTGTGTCCTCAGGTTTAAATACCTAGCCGCTCCAACCAAATGTACAACTAAGACAGCAGTTGGAACTGGTCTACCAAATCATTGTCTTCACCAAGCTCACTGGTTCTAATTCCTCAACTCTTTCATTTCCTAATAACTGTGTTGAGTGCTTGTTCGTATCTGTGTTTGAAGACTTTGGCTGAAGACTTTCTCAATTTCCTCAGTTCAATTTCTTTAGTCAGTTTGTCTTCATCCTGTGTTATCCTGTGTTTTCGCTTTCTGTACTCTGTGTTTGTCTTCATTTCATCATGATGACTATGCTTGTGCTCTGTTATGTTTACTTTTGAGTACTTATTCCGCTGCTAGTAGTTCTTCACTAAGTAATTTCCTCACCTACAAATTCCTCAGTGAAGAATTCATAAAAATCGCCTATTCACCCCCCTCTAGTCGATATAACGCACTTTCAATTGGTATCAGAGCAAGGTACTCCCTTTTTTGTGTGATTTTGGTTTAACCGCCTGGAGTTTTAGTTATGTCGACCGCAGGTATGATCAAGGTCTCTGCTGGTTGTCCTACCTTCGATGGGACGGACTACCCCTACTGGAAGAACAAGATGCGAATGCATGTTGAGGCAATTGATAACGATCTCTGGTATGTTGTGGAAAATGGTGTTCCCTCAGTCACACCTTCTTTGAATGCTGCTGATGTGAAGAGATTCAAGCAACTCGACTCGCAAGCGAAGAATATCATATGTGGCCATCTGAGAAAAGGACAGTATGGAAGAGTGAGTGCATTGGAAACTGCTATACTTATCTGGGATAGGCTGTCCAAGGTCAATGAAGGAGTCTCAACACAGCGTGACTCTCGAGTTGATGTTCTTCGCAATCTCTTCAACCGCTTCAAAAGACTCGACAATGAAAATGTTCAACAAACCTTCGATCGCCTCACTGACATCTCAAATGAGCTTCAATCACTTGGTGCCACTGACATCACCGACCATGAGGTGGTGAAGAAATTGCTGAGATCGCTTGATTCCTCATTTGATACTCTAGCATTGATGATATAAGAACATGCTGATTACAAGTCACTTGATCCCACTGATATCCTCGAGAGGCTAAATACTCATGAGTTCCAGCTTGCTGAGAAGAGAGATCTCTACGGTTCGAGCTATGACAAATCACGTTTCCTGAAGGCCAAGGCAGTGTCTGACTCTGAAGATGAAGACTCTGGTAGCAGCCTTGGTGATCCTGAAGAACTGAGCCATGAGCTAGCACTGCTCGTGAAGAAATTACAGAAGTTCTCAAGACGTGGTCGCTTTGGAAAATCCTCAAGGAGCAATGATTCCTCATCCAGTGACTATAAGAAGAGGCTTTGTCACAAATGCAAGAAACCTAGACACTACATTCAAGATTGTCCTCAGTGGGAAAAGGAATCAAAGAAGAAGAAATACAAGGATTACAGTTCTGATGATGTAAAGAAAAAGAAGAAATCCTCAAAATCTTCATCATCAAAATCCTCGAAGTCTTCATCTTACAAGAAGAGCAGCTCCGAGAAGGCTAGGGCATTCATTGGCAAGGAAATGGAGTCTGAGGCTGAATCTGAGGAACATGAGGAAGAGGAGGCATCTGAGGAGTCTGAGTCTGGTGTGGCGAGCTTGGCATTCGCTACTGCTTTTGTCAGCAAGTCCATCTTCAACTCTGAAGAAAATGGCTTCACCAACATGGCCGATGGACACAATGACGAGTACGCTCCCACCTATTGCTTCATGGCAAAAGGTGCCAAGGTACTCAAATACCCCTCCTCTGAATCAAGTGAGAATGAATCTGATGAAAACCTCAAACCCAGCTACTCCAAACTTGCTAAGATTGCTGTAAAACAACAAAAGGCTTTTGAAAAGGTTCAAAACATGCTTGACAAAAGTGATGATATGTTGGGTGAAGAAATGGATCACACTAAAACCTTGACTGAAAATCTTCAGAGACTTCAGTCTAGGTTTGACAACCTTCAAGGTCATCATAACACTCTCTTATCTGATCATGAAAATCTTTCATATGAATTTCTTCAAAGAAAGCAAGATCTTGAAAAGCTAAGAGTGAGTTATGATGATCTTCAGAAGGAACTTGATTCATTACTTGCTCAACAAATCAGCGCTTCTCATTAAGAATTTGTTCCTCCATGCTTGAAGTGCATTGAACGTGAATATGCTAATTCTTCACCTGAATGTTCAAATGCTCCTAATGTTTCAAATTCTTCACCTGCCTCTGCTATCACTAATTCCTCATCTTAGGACATTGCTAGTATCACTAAAGATGCAGGGCTGAAGGAATTGTACATGACAGGCATGTACAAAAGCCTCAAAGGGCATCAGACGCTTTGTGATGTGCTTAAAAAGCAGATCCTCAACAGGAACCCTAGGAAAGAGGGTATTGCCTTTGAGAGGAAACTCAATGCTGATGGTACATATTGGAAGCCTGAGCAGTACCCCAAAACCTCATGGGTTGCTGCAAAGGGACCTCCAGTTGATCCATCTAACTTATCTGGCTTTGCATGTGAATCTCCGCGTTCTGATGATGAGTCATTTGACTACAACTATAAACTGTTCAAAAATTAGAATGGTGAAATATTTGCTAGATATATTGGTACTAACTGCAGGAACGGTCCTCCTATGAAGAAAATTTGGGTTCCCAAAATGTTCCTTGAAAGTCTTCAGGTGAATGTCCTCAGGACACCACCTGTGAAGAATAGGAACCCCAGGTCAAATTCTTCATATGGACCAAATTCCTCAAAAGGATCAAAGTCCTCATATGAATATCATCGTGCTAACAACTCTGTTTCGCAGGGAAGAGCTAAGGGCTATTAATATGAGCATTATTCTTCTAATCATTATGTTCATAAGTCCTCGAAGAATTTCTCTGCTTATTCATATGCTTATCCTAACCCCTCTTATGTGAAACGAAATGGGTTGGCATCTATGCCACCTTTCTCATATGGAGCTCGCAGAGTGATCAACTCTTTGCCACCCCTTCAGATGTGGGTGGTGAAGAAAAAGAACTAATCTCTTCTACAGGGTCAGGTCTCCAGACGAACATAATCGTCTGAAGAATTTGGTGGAGACCTGAGAGTGCTTGAAAGTACGCAGGCTAATCATGAAGAAATGAACTTCCATTTCTCACATCCTCTTACTGCTCTATCTGTTCTCTTGCTTGATGAAATTGATCTGATGAATTGATGTCATATTCTTCACTGATGAAGTATATGAGTTCGTAAGTTGCACTAATTCATCTGCAGGATGATCAATCCAAAGACACTGAGTGGGTCCTCGATAGTGGATGTACAAATCACATGACTGGTGACAAGAATCTATTGATGGATGCTCCCTTATCACCATCGCATCTGAAGCATATCATCTTCGCCGACAAAGGCAAAAGTTAGGTATTGGGTCTAGGTAAGGTTGCGATCACAAAGGATCGACACATGGACAAAGTCATGCTTGTCGAGTCCTTAGGATACAACCTCATGTCTGTCTCAATGCTTTGCGATCTTGATATGGTTGTTGTCTTTGGCAAGTACTGTTGTGTTGTTCTTATGGAATCTGAGAATTCCAAAGTCTTCGAAGGCTTTAGGAGAGGAGACTTGTATATTATCGATTTCTCTACAGGACCGCAACCAGCCATGTGCCTACTTGCAAAAGCTTCAGAAGGCTGGCTCTGGCATTGACGACTTGGTCATGCAGGCATGAGGAATTTGCACACGCTTGCGAAGAAGAAGCATGTCATTGGCATTGAGAATGTAAATTCCTCAAGGATCACTTATGCGGAGCCTGTGAAGCTGGAAAGATGACCAAGGCCAAGCATCCAGCAAAGACAATCATGACTACCACTCGACCATTTGAATTGCTTCATATGGATCTTTTTGGCCCTAATCATTATTCTGCTATTACAAATGATGCATCTCTATATGGCTTTGTTATTGTTGATGATTACTCTCGTTACACATGGGTACACATTGTCACTTACAAACATGAAGTGCAGGAAGTCTTCAAATGATTTTGCTCGAGGGCTTCAACCAAGTTTGGTGTGAAGATCAAGCACATCAGAAGTGACAATGGAACCGAGTTCAAGAATTCTGGTCTTGATGACTATCTTGATGAACTTGGTATTACTCATGAGTTATCTGCTCCTTATACTCCTCAGCAGAATGGTGTCGTGGAGCGCAAGAACAGAACTCTTGTTGAGATGGCTCGCACTATGCTTAATGAATACAAGACACCTCGTCGTTTCTGGATTGATGCAATTGATACTGCATGCCACATCATCAACAAAGTATATCTTCACAAATTCTTCAGAAAGACTGCCTATGAACTCCTCACCGACAAGAAACCCAATGTAAGTTATTTCAAAGTCTTCAGTGCTAAATGTTGGATTAGAGATCTGCATCACAACTCAAAATTTGCACCGAAAGCACATGAAGGTTTCATGCTTGGTTACGGAAAGGACTCGCACACCTACAAAGTCTTCAACAACGTTCTTCACAAGGTTGTTGAAACTGTAGATGCGCGGTTCGATGAAACTAATGGCTCGCAAAGAGAGCACCTACCTTCTGTGATAGATGAACCAGCACCTGAGGAAACTATCAAGTTCAAGGCTACTGAGGATGTCATTCCTACTGAAGAATCTGCTGAAGAATTCATTCCAGAACATGAAGAATGTCGAGCTAATGCACTTGAAGAAAATACTGAAGAAAATGGTGCTGAAGAAAATGCTGATCAAATTCCTCAGCGACAACCAGCTCATCCTCGCATTGCAAAAGAAGTGGAAGTTGAAAATATCATCAATGACATTAAAGCACCAGGTCCTCTGACACGCCCAAAAGCTTCACATTTATATAACTTTTGTGGGCACTATGCTTTTGTCTCTATCACAGATCCCACTAAGGTAGATGAAGCATTTCTGGAGCCTGAGTGGATTTAGGCCATGCAAGAAGAATTACATCAGTTCGAGCTCAACAACGTCTGGGAACTGGTCAAACGTCCAGATCCTCATAAGCATAATATCATTGGCACAAAATGGATCTATCGCAACAAGAAAGACGAAAACGGCCTTGTGGTAAGGAATAAGGCACGGCTTGTAGCTCAAGGCTACACATAGGTTGAAGGAATTGATTTCGATGAAACTTTTGCACCTGTTGCTAGACTTGAGGCTATTCACATATTACTTGTTTATGCTAACCATCATGATATCACTCTATATCAAATGGATGTGAAAAGTGCACTCCTCAATGGTAAGCTTGAGGAAGAAGTATATGTTGCTCAACCCCCAGGTTTTGAAGATCCAAAGCATCCTGACAAAGTCTTCAGACTCAATAAGGCCCTCTATGGCCTCAAGCAGGTCCCATGGGCGTGGTATGATACTTTGAAGGAATTCCTTATGAAGAAAGGCTTCAAACCCGGTTCAATCGACCCTACTTTTTTCACTAAATCTTATGATGGTGAATTGTTTGTGTGCCAAATATATGTTGATGATATTATCTTTGGCTGTACTGACCAACGTTATAGTGATGAATTTGCCTATATGATGAGTGAAGAATATCAAATGTCTATGATGGGAGAATTGAAATTCTTCTTAGGTCTTCAAATTCGTCAACAACGCAATGTCATATTCATATCTCAGGAGAAATACCTCAAGGATCTACTGAGGAAATTCGGCATGCAAGATTGCAAAGGCGTCAGAATTCCTATGCCCACAAATGGCCATTTGTGCACTGATGAAAATGGTATCAACTTCGATCATAAGGTATACCGCTCCATGATTGGTTCTTTATTGTACTTATGTGCATCTAGGCCAGATATAATGCTTAGTGTTTGCATGTGTGCCCGATTTCAAGCTACACCGAAGGAATCACACCATAAGGCTATGAAGCATATTCTTCGATATCTAGCTCACACACCAACACTTGGATTATGGTACCCCAAGGGCTCGGCTTTTGATCTCATTGGATATTCTGACTCTGACTATGCTGGTGATTGTGTGGACCGCAAGTCATTTCCTCTGACAATCTTTGGTCTGTTGGTCCTCGAAGAAACAGAACTGCGTATCACTATCTACTGTTGAAGCTAAGTACATTGCCGCTGGTTCTTGCTGTGCTCCATTGCTATGGATGAAGAAAACTCTCAAGGACTACGGCGTCAACATGAAGAATGTGCCTCTCTTCTGTGACAATGAGAGTGCCATCAAGATTGCTCACAACCCAGTTCAGCACTCGAAGACAAAGCACATTCAGATTCGTCATCATTTTCTTCATGATCATGTGTTGAAGGGCGACATTTCTATTGAGCATGTGAAGACTGAAGAACAGCTAGCCGATATCTTCACAAAGCCCTTGGATGAGAAGAAATTTAGCAAGTTGCGGTGTGAGCTAAATATCTTAGAATCTTCGAATGTTGTTTAAAAAGGACACTCATCCTAACACTTATGCAAAATTGATGACTTAGATGTGCAACACAGGAAGAAACATTTTTCTTCAATCAATGAAGAGTAACACTCTTAATGTGAAGAAATTAACGAAGAATTTGATTCTCAGAACCCTACGACAATTGTACGCGGTGTTTGAAATCATCATTCTTATACGGTGGGTCACGCCACCACCAAAACTTGAAAATCCTCAATCTGAGTTTTTTTGTTTTGTTGAATTTCCTCAGTTGTTCAAATTCTTCAACTTTGCATTGTCTTCACTGTTTCCGTCGTTTTTCTTCACTGGCTATATATATATGAGTTCACGTCCTCTACAACATTCACTTATGGCTATTTCTTCAAGTTGGTTTTTTTTTGCTAAGTGAATGTGATCGGACCCTTCCCCTCTATGCTATACTCAACCCAATCTATTCACAAATTCTTCATGTGCGTTCTATTTGAAACTCGTTCAAAATCTTCACTGTGTCCTTGTCAGCTGAAGAAATTGCAAACGGAACTTTAAAACCTATCTTATCCAAATTTTCGGGTTTGCCACTCAAACCGTTCCGCATCCAACGATATACTTATCCATTCACCCACGATCGCACACAATCTCCACTTCTCAGTACGTGGGTGACACATGTCAAGCGAATGAGAAGGGTCAGGGGCATGTTCGTCCAAATTCTTTGGGCGGGCAGTTTTTCACCGTGGCTATAAATACCCCTCTTCCCCTTCCTCACTTCCTTTAATCCGCTCGACCTCTCTCCAGCTCGAGCTTCTCAAACCCTAGCGCCACCGCTACATCATCGTCGCCGGTGAGGAAAAGCTTCACTGCCCCGACCTCATCGCCATCGTACTCGCACCGACCGCTGAACTCTTCACTCCATCGCGGCCGTAGTTGTCTTCCTCTGCCAAGTTAGGGCGTGGAAGATCTGCACCGACGAACTTCACATCTCCTCATTCCAGTTCGTCGTGTTCTTCGTCCAGGGTAATTAAAAGTTACTTTTACTGCCCTCGTTGATTCAAATGATTTCTATAAAATCCTCAAAGGTATTTTTCTTCATATCTTCACACACTGAAACACCTCACATATCATCTGTTCTTGATTCGTTTCTCTAAGCTATGTTTTTCTCCAAGATTCCTCAAATGTGTGGATTTTCGATCTATACATCTCTGGAACCTAAGACAAAGAATGCTTAGTGAAATTCTTCAAGACTCATCTGGTCAAATTCCTCAAACTTGTTCTTTATAAAAACCTTCTGAGAACGCATATGACCTCTCCAAATTCCTCGCAACTATACTCTGTTCATAGGTACTCATGTCAGCTGCTGAATCACTAGGTTCTCATCAACTTAAATCATTTGCAGCGTTCCTCGAAGAAAAGTTGCATACATCTTCAGAGAATTCAATTGTTCAAATTCCTTAGGCTGACGCATCTGCTCAGCCGACTGAAGAAAATGGCAGCACCACTGATGAAAATCAGGCCGCTGAATAAAATCTAAGTTCCAGGGCTGATGACTGCATTCCAGCCGCTGAAGAAATTGCCAGGGCATCCACTAGTGGTGCGCCTGAAGAAAATGAAGAAGTCAGGGCAAATGCATTAGCTGTACCTGAAGAAATTCAACCCAATTCCTCTGCTCCTCCTGCACCTACACCAACTCCTATCCTTCCATCTGCATCATATGTGCAGCAGTGAAGAAAAGGAAGGCATCAACTTCATCAGATTCTTCAGCTCAGAAGAAGATGAAGCCATTGAGTAGCTCATTTGCAAACCCCATTGATGTTGTTCCTATCTAAACCATGCCATCAAAGGACCTTGTTCCTTTTGATGAAGAGAATCCCTCTGCTGCTTCGTCAGAGCAGACGGATGAAGAAATTGAAGTGGATACAATCCCTTCAACACCAGTTGTCTCCTCGCCTATGCCTAAGTTTACTGCTGAAGAGGCCGGCGTTGAAGAAATGGGAGATGAAGATGTGGACATTGGCTATACATCACCCGTGCTAAGTGATGAATTTTGGGAAAGTCAGCACCCCAACTCTCCACTCATCACACCATTGCAGCAAATTCCTCAGTCCCCAGTAACTACTGTACAAATGGGATCTGATAAACCACATGCCACACCGTCTGTCCATGAAGAAATTCCATCGACTAGTGTTGAAGATCATGTAGACGAAGAATTGAAGTCCCAGGCTACCACTGAAGCAGCACCTGAAATTCCTCAGCCTGTGGAACCTAGGATCGAGATCCCGCAGGTTGTGATGCAATTCACTGACACTCCTCACCCAAGCCAAAGGATCCATTCTCAAAGAAGCAGAAATTCAAGGTTGATGATTTCTTCGGCGAGCACGTGTTCTTCACTAACTACAATCCTTATGACTCTGCTCGTCTAAGGAGGAAGCGTTTCTGGACTGCAAGCCAGGCCAACTTCTATTCTTCACTGCTTTTCAACAAAGACAAAATCTTCTACCATGAGCATATTCCTCACATGGACATGGAATCATTACCTTGCTTCTCTCCTATGCTTAGTGTTCTTCATCATGCAGGCCTCCTCAACTTTTGCTCTGACATCGTTGATTGCAATGAAGAGCTTATTCTTCAGTTCTACGCTACATTGCATATCACAGGTGATCGTGACAATATCAACACCTGGGTCTTGGACTGGATGACCGAAAATACTCACTATAAGGCAACGTCCTCTGAATTGCTTCACGCCCTGCCCATCAGTCCACCCAGTGAAGGAGCTCGCTGCCTATATCATGAACCAGAACTCACAGCTCATTACATGCAAGTATTAAGTCAAGCCCCAAGGACCAAATTCCTCGTGAAGGATTTACTCTATGTGCCCAGAACCGTCTATCGCATTCTGACAAGGACAATGAGTCCCATGAAAGCCCACGACTCATTTGATGAGGAAATAGTTGGGATCATGAAGAATCTGCTATTCAACATCATTCATAGCATTCCTATCAACTATCACAATTTCTTCATAAGGACTCTGGCCAATGCTGCACTTTCTCCATTTGAGTTGAAACCTTATGCACCTTGGATTATGAGATTCCTCAGGACAAGGTCTTCACTCAGCTAGAAGGCTGATTTTCAGAATCACCTTAGCTATCTGCCCCCGATAAGTCCTCAAGCAGGCTTTTACTTCAACTAATGAAAAGGGCAAGGCTCCTGCAGTCATTGATGAAGGCATTCATCCATTGGATGGTCAGTTTCGCAAAGCTGCATCTTATTCCACCAATGATGACTCTGCCACACATGACTCTGCTGCCAATGCACCCAAGTCTACTCCTCAAGCCACTGCTCCTCGTGTGATGATTGACCATGAGCTTTTGCTTAATCTTCACCAGAAGGTGGATAGAAACCATAAATGGGTTAAGCGTCAGTTTGGTTCATTTCTTCACAATATGACTGCTACACACAATGCAGTGAAGAAAAACCATTGCTACCTCCATGAAGTCTTCGGTCACACCTGGGCCATCCTATCACATCTATATGGTGAAGAAGATCTCAAGAAAATGGGTCTCAAGGAAGATTTTGACTGGTTTGCACCTCCACCAAAGAAATTCAAGAAGGTCAAGGTTCCTTCTTTGGTGTCCAGCTCATATTCTTCATCACGTGATACCGACGAGTACGAAGACATGGACGACACTGCGGCAGGCCCTTCCACGACAAACGACCCCAACAACGCTAGCGCTCCTTCATCAACTTGATATTCTTCAGGGGCGTTAGTCCTCATTTTCGATCCTTTTGGTCATTCGATGACAAAGGGGGAGAATTTTGAGTTAGTCTTCAAGTAGGTCTATCTATATGGGTGTTTTTTGCTAAGTTACAACTCTCATTCTTCTGAAACTTTATTGGATCGAGTTGTGAATTTAAACCCGATGGTGCTCTGATACTTTTGATGTTCTTTTTCTGCATGCTGATCCCTCATATATGTTAATGCACGCATACTGAATTACATCAGTCACCATATTTCATCATGCATTTCAAATTCCTCATTATGATATGTCAAATGCGTGTATGAATTACAAGATATAGGGGGAGATCTCCATGATTCTACTCTTCAAGTGTGCAATGCTTCAAAAGCAAATTCCTCATCATGCACATCTTCAGGGGGAGTTCCTCTATATCTTGCAATCAAATTCCTCAATATCAGTATTTACACTTCATATGTTTATCCCCTTTGAAAACTTAACCTATATTGTCATCAATCACCAAAAAGGGGGAGATTGTAAGTGCATCTAGTGCCCCTTAGTGATTTTGGTGTATTGAAGACTTATAGGTTAAGGGACTAATGTGTTTATGAGTGTACACAGGTCTATAAGTCTATAAGGAGTTTGATATTTACAGAGAAAGTCGACCCCTAAAAATAAAGTTCTTCGACTGAAGACTTTGGATTTCTGAAGACTTTCTGAAGACTTTGAAAGTGAAGAAATTGGTGCAATCCTGAAGACTTGGTATTCATCCGAGGAACATGAAGCGTGAAGACTTTCGTTGTCGTAGTTTCATTTTCTCTTTCTTGAGTCATAGGAAACACCGTACTGTTAAAGGGGGTCGAGGAAATACTAAGGAAAAATTTCCATGTGATGCTCAACTCAAAATCCTACACCTACCAATCCCTTCGAGTGAAGCCATTGGAAATCTCATACAATTCAGTCATATTCTTCAGTGATAGAGACGAAGTTCTTATGGTCTCTGAGGAATTTTTTCTGATTGAGGAGTTAGGAATTCACCAGCGCAGATTCCCTACACAGTGAGGAACATGATAGCCCTGAGGATTTTGCTACTCAAATTTCCAACCGTTGTCGTGCCTTGTGCCAGCTGTCCCAAAATATCTACCCACCTAAAGATCATATTATTGAAGGTCATTTATGTCTTATCATGTCGGGCTGCTCCCTAGGCTATAAATAGCCATCCCCTACAACCACTAGCTTGTTGGCTGCTCTGAGAGAAACTGACACTTGTCATTTGAGAGCATCCCATCCTCCGAGGACTTTGAGCGAAAATCATCAAGTGAGGAAAACCCAAACCCAAACACCTAAAAACCCCAAGTGATTGAGCATCACTGAAGAGATTGATCCTGCGTGGATCTGACGCTTGTTACCTTTGAAGACCGTGCTTCTTCCAGACGGTTAGGCGTCAAGGTCTAGAGCATCCAAGAGGAATTGTGGATCGCCGAGTGACCAAGTCTGTGGAGGTTCGGAAGTCACCTGAAGACTTACCACGAGTGTTTGGGCGAGGTCTGTGTGACCTTAGCTCAAGGAGAATATGGTGAGGACTGTGTGTTCGGGACTGTGTGTCCTCAGGTTTAAATACCTAGCCTCTCCAACCAGATGTACAACTAAGACAGCAGTTGGAACTGGTCTACCAAATCATTGTCTTCACCAAGCTCACTGGTTCTATTTCCTCAACTCTTTCATTTCCTCATAACCGTGTTGAGTGCTTGTTCGTATCTGTGTTTGAAGACTTTGACTGAACACTTTCTCAATTTCCTCAGTTCAATTTCTTCAGTCTGTTTGTCTTCATCCTGTGTTATCCCGTGTTTACACTTTCTGTACTCTGTGCTTGTCTTCATTTCGTCATGATGACTATGCTTGTGCTCTGTTATGTTTACTTTTGAGTACTTATTCCGCTGCTAGTAGTTCTTCGATAAGGAATTTCCTCACCTGCAAATTCCTCAGTGAAGAATTCATAAAAACCGCCTATTCACCCCCCTCTAGTCGATATAATGCACTT
Organism: Triticum urartu; assembly: GCF_003073215.2. Lineage (NCBI taxonomy): Eukaryota > Viridiplantae > Streptophyta > Magnoliopsida > Poales > Poaceae > Triticum > Triticum urartu. The sequence continues at coordinate 250,306,432 of NC_053026.1, read as the reverse complement.
TCAGTCACGATGAATGACAATCAAGCAAGGGATGACAATAAATAAATCATGCATGGGAACCAGCTAGCTTAGATAGATGCGAGAACGATGCATGCCACTGGGACGGACCCGAGCGGCCTAGGGATGATGCAACCCGAGGGGCACCACCCAAGATGCAAGCGATGGCACGCGGCTCCTAGAAGCCGCCTCGTCCTGATGGTGGTCGTCATTCCTTCTTGGTGGTGGCGGCAGCGGAGGGAGGCCAGGATTCCCCTGAGGATGGTCCTCGCGAGGCTGGTCACGTCAGGCACCCTCACGAGGATGCTCCTACCAGTGGTCCTCACGAGGCCGGTCGTGTCACTCCTGGCGGGGGCCGCGGTCGCCCCAGCGTCCTCCACCTCGTCCTCCTCCTCGGCCATAGCCCCGATCATTGCGCTCGGGTGTTGACCGAAGCATCCATCTCGGATGGCCCTAAGCTCTTGACAATTGTTGGTGTTGTGGCTATGTACGTTGTGGAAGGCGCAGAACGGACGACTGCTCTTGGACGACTCGGGGTGGTCCCGCCCGCGCTTCGTGTCCGGCTCCGCTGCGAGCACGGCCACTCCCTTGCACTTCGCGTCCTTGGCCTTGGCTTTCTTCTCCTCTGGGTCGACAACAGGGAGCTCGAGGAGGGAGAGACGCCCCTCCTCAGCTCTTGCACACTTGGTTGATATGTTGAACAACTCCAGAGTCGTACATAGCTCCTCGTGGATGGAGAGATCCTCCTTCATCTTGATGTCGCGGACGCCATCGGAAAACACTGAGATCATGACCTCATCCATCACCTTGGGGATCTTGAGATGAACATTGTTGAAGCGCTGGTTGTACTTCTGCAGGGTCTCTCCCGGTTGTTGCTTGATGCAGCGCAGGTCACCCGCAATCGGAGAGCGGTCGCGAGTGCCCTGGGAGTTGGCGATGAAGCAGTTGTGCATCTCACCCCAGGAGGAGATTGACCCCGCAGACAGGTTCTGGAGCCATGAGCGGGCGCCATCCTTGAGAGCCATGGGAAACCAGTTTTCATGACCTTTGCGTCACCGTTGGCCGCCTCGATGGTCAGCTCGTAGAGCTGCAGGAACTCCGCGGGGTCGGGGGTGCCATCATAGCACGGAGGAAGATCCGGCTTGAACTTGCCTGGCCAAACGACGGTGCGTAGCTCGGGAGCAAAGGCACGTCAGCCTGCGGTAGCCACCGGGGCCCTTTGCAGGGGCAAAGCCTGCCCTTGATGTCCGCGCACCGCCGCCGCAGGTGGCATGCGGTCTTGTCGTGGTGGTTCCGGGAGCACTGGAGCGTGTTCTTGCGGCCGGGGAACCTCTTGGAAGCTTCCTTCTTCGTACGCGGGCACACGACATGGCGGATCACGCCGCGGTACCATGCGTCTTGGGGTGAGGACATCGTCTTGACACGGAGGGGGCGGTGGCGCTCTGTGAGCTGCCCGTCTTGGCACAAGGGCGCCATCTTGACGTGGAGGCGGCGGAGGCGCTCTGTGAGCTACATCGCCCGTGGCTGGAGGTGGTCGAGGCAACGAGAGGGATGGTGCAGGAGAGCCCCCAACGGTGCTGACGAGCTCGGCGATGCGGTCTAACCAGTGCTCATAGAGGTCGTCCACCGGGCGGTAGCGCAGGAGCTCGCGTGCCATGAGCAGCGCAGTAGTGGGTGTGCGGCGAGCCTGAGACGATGAGCTGGCTGGAGTCAGCGGCGGGGTGGCGGTGTGGCCATCCCGCCACACGGAGGGGTGCAGCGAGGACACTTGCTGCTCGTTTGCTGCCGGGCCGGTAGCGGCGTTGGCTACAGGAGATGGAGAACGACGGGGAGGCCTGTCGACAGGGGCTCTCTGAGCGACACAGGCGGCGAGGGCGGCCCGGCGCTCGGCGCGGGTTCGACGCGCGTCTGACATGGATGCGATGGAGCGATGGAACGTAGATCGGCGGGAGGAAGGCTTCAGCGCACCCCTATCTGGCGCACCAAATGTCAGATTTTGGGTTCTGGCAAAACCCTTGAGGTTCGAACATTGGGGTGCATACGAAGATCTCTCCTCCCCCTTGCACTCTCCCTCACCGCAATCTTAAAGCTCAGCGCGTCGAACCCGCAAAACAAAGGGACATAAGCTATATACTGGTTCGGGCCACCGATGTGGTGTAATACCCTACTCCAGTGTGGTGTGGTGGATTGCCTCTTGGGCTGAAGATGAACAATTACAAGGGAAGAACAGCCTCCTGAGGAGAGGTGCTCTTGTGCTAGGTGAGTTTGTGTGGATGGGGATGATCTGAATGGCCTCGGATCCGTCCAGGATGAGGTGCCTCTCTACGGTGGTGGCTAGTCCTATATATAGAGGCCCGGGTCCTCTTCCCAAATATTAGGCGGGAAGGGATCCCACAACGGCCAATTTGAAGGGAGACAACTAGTTCAAGTTATCCTGACTAAAGGTGGTCTTCACCATGCCAAAGGCTCTGGTGGTGACGCTGTGCTAGGCTCCATGGTGACCTCCGTCCTGCCGTCCTGCTGGATTTGGTCGCGTTGCACTGATAGGGAAACCTTTGCCTGATGCCTCGGGACTCCTCGCCTGCACTTGCCTCTTTAGCACCAAAGAGGAAATGAGGACATTGTGTGCACTGGCGCCCGCCTTGCCTTGGTCATCATGGCTTGCATCACAGGAACCTCGCGAGGTGCCCCATTCCTTGATCTCTCCGCCCCTCGCGAGCCAGCCTGGTGAGGCCGGCCCTGAGGAGGTCTTGCGTCATCTGCCTCGTGAGGCGCGGCCCCTCGTGAGGGTCTTGGATGTTTGCTGGTGAAGATGGGCCGTACGGGGCCGCTCGGGGAGCCATGTCGTGGGCCGTGGGCAGGCAAGTCTGGGGACCCCCGTTCCCAGGAGGCCGACAATGGTAAACCTACAAGCATAAACATGTCATGATGCACAATCAAGTTTGATGCATGTCCGGTTTAATGAGGCATGGCATGGCAAAGTGCAACAAACACTACTACAAATTAAGTGGAGCTCAATATGCAACGAGTTGCATATTGAAGAAACGCCACATTTAATTATTTAGTTCTCTCCCGTTTATGTACCCAACAATATTAAATGTTGTTAAACATGGCAAGAGGTGAAGTATAATTAGAACTACCTATCTAGGCAATTTTAAATGAGGCCGGAAACATCAAACAACAATTCCAGTAAATACTCATGTGCATATAGCAATTTAATGCGCACAACAATTTTAAACATTTTTAATTGTTATTATCATGATGCGGATGACATATGCAAGTTTTATGCAGTTTTATCAAAATGTTGGTATAATATGATACAAGGCATTTGTCGCCATGGCGGAAGGAAAAGGGGGCCACGACGGTAAAACGGAAATGGTGCCACGACGATAAAAAATGGACATAGTGCTACGACAACATTCCGGTCCCGGTAACTCGGTTGAGATACCGATGCAAAAGAGAAGTATGCGGATGTGTGGAACACGCAAAAAATGGAGGGGTGATCCCGGTTAACCGGGTGTCCCACATATCGGTAACATGGCAAATGAGGAACGCGCAAACGATAATTCGGATAGGGTGAAACAAGCGGTGCCTGTCATATATCACCCAAGCATTCGTCCATGGATCGTCTCGGGGGTTATACCTTTGTAGCGTGAATTTTTGGAGCGGATCGGGTTTGATGCGATGTAGGGGAAGTAGGCGTTCTCGGGACAGTCGTAGCAGAAGTAGTAGTACACGGGTCGTAGTGGGAAGTAGTGGTGCTATCGGTCATCGGCGATCATCGGGACGGTAGTGGAAGTAAAGGTACACGACGTCTTATCGAGAATCACGGTGGCGGTAGTTGTACACATGATGTAGTCAAACTTGATGGAACCAATGTCCTCGAGGGTAGTCGTGGTACTTGGGGTCTTCGGACTTCCCGGTCTCGGTTCTTCCGACGGTAGTGGTACATCTCGTAGTGGAACTTGGTGCATCCAAGGTCTTCGGCATAGTGGTACACATCCGTAGACGAACATGGGTGTTGCGGTACATGGCGTCATTATGGCCTCCAGGGTACTTGACGAAATCCACATCAGATGTAGTCGTACATATTTGAAGACGAACTTGGCACGTCCAAAATTTTCGAGGATCACTGTGTACTTGACATTTCGGTGCGGAAGTAGAACTTGCCGGTCTTGATGAATCTGAAGGGGCATCGAGGGACTCGCCAAGGCCCTGCTTTAGGAGGTCACCGGAGGTGCGTGGGGGCAGCAGGGATGGTGCTGCGCGGACGCGGGCACAGGATGGGTGATGGGGTGGCGAGGTCACCAGAGGTGCGAGGGGGGTCCTGGTCGTGACAAGAGAAGGCAGTGGGGCGACATCCTTGTCGGGCGGAGCTGGTGCAGGAGAACCATGGCGAGGCCGAAGGTGGGCCTCAGGCAGGGGATGTCCACGGCTGGAGCAGAGGAGGTCAACGGGCGGCGGTGCTGGCCGGCGCCTGGCCAGACGACGGCTGCGAGGCGACGGAGCACGCAGGGGACGTCGAGGCATGGATCAGTGATGGGCCGGCCACCGGCAACGATTCCGGTAACTGTTGCAGTTGAAGGAGGAGCAGGTGGTGGCCTACGGGCATTGGGGACGAGGCAAAGGAAGAATAGGCGCGTTGGGGTCCTGGTGGAGCTCGGCGGCGGCGGTCGTGGGCCGGCGCGGCGGAGGCACTGGACTTGGCACTGAGGAAGGAGGTCCAGTGGGGCGGCGATGCTGCTGGTGGAGGATGGCGCGGCTGCCGGTGACGAGTAGAAGCAGGGGCGCTCGACTGCAGTAGCGGCTGCTGGTGGCTGGGAGCTCAGCGGCGGCGGCCATGGCACCCGACAAAGGAGGCCGAGGCATGCAGGGAGGCTTCAGAGGGGCGAGAGGAGGCCACGACAGGAGGTTGTGGAGGGTCTGGCGATGAGACGAGGGCCTCCTAATGGTGCTGAGGAGGAGATCGGGAGCGAGGGGAGGAAGAGAGATGGCTGTGAGGGAGATGGGGATCGAGTGCAGCGCTGCGGTAGGGAACGAGAGGGAGAGATGGGATTGGGCAGCGGGTTAGGGTTAGATAGGGGTGCAGGCTAGGCTAATGGGTCGGCCTGGCTGTGGGCTAAAACACATAGAAAGGAAAAAAACAACAGGAGAGATGGGCCAGCCTCGGTTAAGTGACAAAAAAGGTCTCTTCTACTAATTATAGAAAAAAACAGATAAGCAAAATATTTATTTGGAAGAGCCAAATAAATAGGAATTGAACTAACATTTGGCATGTGGCTACTTTGATATATCAAAGCTCCACAACTAGAGGATGAGTATTTGGAGAAGATGAATGATTTAAAAGATTTAAAAACAAGAGGGAATTAAGATGCAAGTTTTTTATGGCTAATTCCCAAACGATGGAATATTATATTATAGCTCTCTAAAAATATTGAGAGACTTTTATATGTTTTAAAGAGAATTTCACGATGTGAATTTCCCTCGATTTAAATGGATCGAAGATCCATACGGTCTATTTAGTTGAGTTTTTTTAAAGGGTTGCATGAAGACACGATGCAATGCAAATGATGCAAAGATGAAAGCAACAAACAAAACAAATCACACGACGAATCTCGGAATCCATGGAAGGCATCTGGAGTGTCGGTCTAGGGGCGTCACATCCATATCCTGGCGCGGATGGCGAGCTGCACGTCTGCGTCGACGTTCCAGGTCTCAACAGGGCCACGTCTCAGGGGCGCTTTGTAACACCCCGGATGTGATTCACCCAATATGTACTCCAACTCTTGCCGTTTCTGGCCTTAAGTTATTTTATTTTCTCGGGTTCGGGTTTTTGTCTCCGTGTGTTGTTATCATTGTCATGCATCTCATATCATGTCATCATGTGCATTGCATTTGCATACGTGTTCATCTCATGCATTCGAGCATTTTCCCCGTTGTCCGTTTTGCATTCCAACGCTTCGTTCTCCTCCGGTGGTCATTTCTATCTTTCTTTCGTGTGTGAGGATTAAACATTTCCGGATTGGACCGAGACTTGCCAAGCGGCCTTGGTTTACTACCGGTAGACCGCCTGTCAAGTTTCGTACCATTTGGACTTCGTTTGATGCTCCAACGGTTAACCGAGGGACCGAAAAGGCCTTATGTGTGTTGCAGCCCAACACCCCTCCAAGTTGGCCCAAAACCCACCAAAACCCTCTCCATCATCTAGAGCGTTCGATCACGATCGCGTGGCCGAAAACCGCACCTCATTTGGACACTCCTAGCTCCCTCTATGCCTATATATACACCACCCTCCCGAAATTCGCGGTTCCACTCTTCCCCTAACCCTAGATCCATCCCACACCGCCGCCGGACACGTCCGACCCGCCACCGGACAACGCCGCCGCCAACCGGGGCGCGCCACGTGGCAGCGGGCGCCCCACATCGCCGCCGACCCCGCGCGGGCCCGCTCGGCCCCTGGCCGGCCCCCGCGGCCCGGGTTCCATCGCCGCCACCCGGGCTCTTCTTCTACCTCCGCCGCCGCCCGACGCCGCTTCGCCGCCTCGCCGTTCCATCGCCGGCGGCCGCCACGCTCCATCGCCGCCCCTCGCCGCCCCGCCGCGGTTCCTCGCCGCCCGACGCCGGCGAGCGTCCGGCGAGCGCCGGCCGCATCTCCACCCTCCTCCTCCCACGGATCCACAGCCCGCCGTCGACTTCGTCAACTCCCGCGAGCTCGGGCCGGTGATCCTCGAAGAACGCGCTGCTACAGTACCGGACCAGATCCAGATCCAGATCCGGATCGGGTTGACTTTTGCTCCGAAACCCTAATATTTTCCCATGTTCATCGCATCGTAACTTTGCATCCGTAGCTCCGTTTTGGGCATATAGCATATCAAAATGTTCGTCTCAGAGAGCGCATCATTTCATCTCATTGCATCATTTTCATTTGAGTTCATCTTGATGCCCGAAATTCTGTTAGAAGAATGCTATTTGAGATAGTTGTCAGATCTGCTGCTCCAATTAGATATTTGTCATTTTTGCCATGATTATTGTGTGCATGATATGCCCCTGAGCTCTTCATGAGTTTTGTTATATGTTTTGCCATCTATCCAGAGGTGCAACCCATGTATTTTTGTGATGTGTGTGGTGACTAGCACAAGCTTGCAAAGTGGTGCATTCGTTAATACTGATTTCAGGGACTTAGCATTTCCACTAAGTCCTTGACCTGTTTATCTCATATGGCCATATGTTCATGTTGTTTCCTAGTGATCCGTGCCTCTTTTGAGGATGATCAGTAAGGATGGTTTGTTAATCTTGTAGTGCTCTATCCATCCATGTCTTTGTTTGCAATTATGGAGCACCCTAGCTTGAGTCAATCGAGCTCTACTTTTGTCATTTCGTGAATCTGGGCAGATTGTCTACTTATTAGCAATTTTGCCGAGGATGTTGTAGTTGATCCATGCATGCTATGTAATTGTTCTTGCCATGTCTAGCTTGAATTTTGTGTATTATTGATGGGTGTATGCTTAGATTGTCATGACATGCTCTGTAGTGAGTGCATCGAGCTCGTTAACATGCCTACTTGATATCTGTTTCAGCATGCTCCAGTTTTCACTAAGTCTGAGAATTGATTATGTTTTTGCCATGTTCACATGCTTGCAAATGTATTTTCTGATCCCTTTTGGCTCAAGGTCACTAAGGGACTTTTGTTAAGCTCTTTGAGTAGCTCCATGCCATGCTTTACTTCGCCATGTCCAGTTTCTGTAGCATATAGTTTTCATGCTCCGAAGAGTGCTATCTGATCTGAAATTCCAGACAAGTGTTAATTTCACTAAGTCTGAAATCTGTTTACCAAATGCATTTTTGCCATGCTTGTTTGAACCTGTTAATGGATGAATTGGCCGTAGCTTAGTGCTAGTCTTTTGTTAAGCTTCATGAGTGGATCCCTACCATGTATTTTGATGCCATGTTTGAGTGCTGTAGCATGTCCATCTTGTTGCATATAAATGGCTACTTGCTGTAAATCGCAGAACGTGGTCATATTTGAATTGCTTGCCATTTCCAAACCGTAACTCCGATTCCGGCGTTCTTTATATCGTTTTCAAGCGATTTCATCTCATCTTTCCAGTGGCATACTTGTATTTCTAAGTTGAGGCCAGGTTCATGCATTCCTTGTCTAATCTTGCATATGCATCGCATATCGCATCCCGCATAGCATACCATGTTTGCATCATGTTGTTTGAGTTTGCACGTGGTTGATTGTGCCCTTGTTGCTTGTTTATCTTGTTTGGGTAGAGCCACAAGACGAGTTCGCTAACGAGGAGCCCGTTGAGTTTGCTTTCGAGGATCCAGTCAACTCTGACAACTTTGCAGGCAAGATGATCATACCCTCGAAATCACTACTATCTTTGCTATGCTAGATGCTCGCTCTTTTGCTATGCCTATGCTACGATGCCTACCACTTGCTTATCATGCCTCCCAAATTGCCATGTCAAACCTCTAACCCACCATGTCCTAGCAAACCGTTGATTGGCTATGTTACCGCTTTGCTCAGCCCCTCTTATAGCGTTGCTAGTTGCAGGTGAAGATTGGAGACCGTTCCTTGTTGGAACATTATTTACTTGTTGGGTTATCATTACATTATCTTGTTATCTTAATGCATCTATATACTTGGTAAAGGGTGGAAGGCTCGGCCTCTCGCCTAGTGTTTTGTTCCACTCTTGCCGCCCTAGTTTCCGTCATATCGGTGTTATGTTCCCGGATTTTGCGTTCCTTATGCAGTTGGGTTATAATGGGAACCCCTTGATAGTTCGTCTTGATTAAAGCTTTTCCAGCAATGCCCAACCTTGGTTTTACCATTTGCCCCCTAGCCTCTTTTTCCCTTGGGTTTCCGGAGCCCGAGGGTCATCTTATTTAACCCCCCTGGGCCAGTGCTCCTCTGAGTGTTGGTCCGACTGAGCTGCCTGCGGGGCCACCTCGGGGCAACTTGAGGGTTGGTTTTACTCGTAGCTAGTCTCATTTGAGTGTGCCCTGAGAACGAGATATGTGCAGCTCCTATCGGTATTTGTCGGCACATTCGGGCAGTGTTGCTGGATTGGTTTTTAACTTGTCGAAGTGTCTTCAAGAACCGAGATACCGAGTCTGATCGGAACGTCTCGGGAGGAGGTCTATTCCTTCGTTGACCGTGAGAGCTTGTCATGGGCTAAGTTGGGACTCCCCTGCAGGGATTTGAACTTTCGAAAGCCGTGCCCGCGGTTATGGGCAGATGGGAATTTGTTAATGTCCGATTGTAGATAACTTGAACCTTAACTTAATTAAAATGAATCAACTAAGTGAGTTACCGTGATGGTCTCTTCTCGGCAGAGTCCGGGAAGTGAACACGGTGTTGGAGTAATGCTTGTGCAGGTTGTCCTCTAGTTTCTCGCTCGCGCTTTGCATCCTCTTCTCGCTCTCTTTTGCGAACAGGATAGCCACCATATATGCTAGTCGCTTGCTGCAGCTTCACATACTTTACCTTACCTTACCTATTAAGCTTAAATAGTCTTGATCGTGAGGGTGCGAGATTGCTGAGTCCCTGTGGCTCACAGATTATTTCCAAACCAGATGCAGGGCCTGATGTTTCCATTCCAGATGACGCGCTTGAGCTCAAGTGGGAGTTCGACGAGGACTCTCAACAATACTACGTGTCTTCCCCTGATGATCAGTAGTGGTGCCCAGTCGGGGGTGATCGGGACCGTGTCGCATGTTGGGTTGTTCTTTATTTTGGCGCCGTAGACGGGCCATGAGTGTTTGATTGTTGTAATGCTATTTATGTACTTTGATTGATGTGGCGAGTGTAAGCCAACTATGTATCTCCCCTTTTATTCTCTTTATTACATGGGATGTTGTGAAGATTGCCTAACTTGTGACATTGCTTTCAATGCGGTTGTGCCTCTAAGTCGTGCCTCGACACGTGGGAGCTATAGCCGCATCGAGGGCGTTACACGCTTCTGGCCGTTGAGTGTTGGTCGGTGCGAGAGTCCCCCACACAGCTATGTTCGCATGCCCTTCGGCCTGCCGAACGCATCTGTCACCTTCCATTGGCTCATGCAGGGCGCCCTGGTGGCTCGCGATGCCAAGCGCCAGTTAGTCCTGGGGGAGGAGGAGCCGGAGCTCCCGGGGTCCCCTGGGAACCGGTCGCCGGACAACTCATGAGGAGCGACTTCTTCAGCGTGCATCTTCAGCTGCTCCAACACCTCTTCAACAACTATGCCAGGTGACATTTTCTGGATTATTCAGCTGGGGCGCCCCTTTAGCTGCATCATCCCCAGGTCGCACGGGCCTATCCCTGCGACGTGTATCTTTTTTTGCATCTTAGGCTTACGCTGTTGGGGGCACCCCTCGGGCTGCATCATCCCCAAGCCGCACAGCTCCGTCCCTGTGGCATGTATCGTTCTTGCATCTATTCTGAACTAGCTTGCCTCCTTGCGTGGGTGACCTTATGATTATCACTCTCCAGTCCGGCACTTCGATGCCATGAACGTCGTACGCCTTTGCAAACCCACCCGCGACCGCCTCATGATTAAGGACCAACATGTTGTCTGTGCTCAGGTTTGTCCTTGCAGCGTTGCTAAATCCAAGAGGCTGAGCTTTGGCTCGCGGGCCAGCTCCCGTGTACGTCACCTCCCATGGTCCTTGGTGCTTGGCCCTCGCATGAGCTAATCGTGGGTGGATGCGCTAGGGCGCGCGACATGGTGCCTCGTCACCACGGGAACCACACGCCGGCTATCTTTCTTCAGGATTTTCGCATGAGAAGACTGGGCACGGCGTCTGTGCTCGGGTTCGTCCCTTTAACGTCGATAAACCCAATGATTGAGCTCTGTCTATTGGGCCGGCCCTGTTCATGTCACCTCCTGGGGTCGTTGGTGTCTGGCCTTCTCATGTGATCACCTCAAGAGATTCATTTGGTGCAGGTCGCCTAACCATCTCGTAGGACCACCACAGCTATCAAGAATCAAATTCAGGCGGAACCCGCCTTGAGGTTGGGCCTCGTGAGTCCCGCGCTGGCTCACGAGTGCCCAGACACGCCTCATCTAGCCCTCCCGTGCAAGCCACGTGTCAGGGCGGGGCTGTACACGCCCCAGGGGATCCACTCAGAGGGAGCCCTCACCCACGCACTAGGGGAAGCACCATGCTCCGCGCTGGCAGTCGACACAGTCGAGGAGCGGCTATGCCCGTGCAAGTGCGGAAGCCATGATGGTGATAAACAACTAAGGGCGGCCCCATGGCCGCATCAACCTCAGGGAGCCACCTAGCTCAATGTCTGGCCTCGTCGCAATGCTTTCCCCCTGGGAGAGTCGCACGAGGGGGCTAGGTACGAGGGCTACTCTCAGGTCACGCCTAGCGTACGCTGCCCTACCAGGTCCCTCGGACCTGGTTGTCATGCGCCCCTCTCGAGCGGGATCTCGGCGAAGACAAGTATGGAGGTCTGTTTGAGCATCAAAGGGGACTGCTGAGCATCGCCCCGCGGCGGCTAGGGTATGTGCAGGGTCGGGCCGTGCCGACGTAGAACACTAAGGCCTACTTTCACATCTCCTTCCCGCATGCCATTTGCTCATCAAGGGGGACTCCTGAGCATCGCGACTCAGGATCCTAACTGGACACATAGCCCCTCACCCCTTGGTCTCGTCCTGGTGATCCAGACAACCCAACGGCGGCTGAGGTCTGCGCGGGGTCGGGCCCCACCGACATAGAACATCAAGCAAACGGGAAGGAAATTGCGGAATCTTAACAAAATATTACAAAACATATTGTTCCTCAAACACCAAACATAAGTTTTGACGCCTCCACGAGGCACGTTGCATATTGCAGGAAAGTTTGCAGGAAAGAAAAAATGGGAGGGAGCACCACCGTCCACCAGCAAGCCTCCTCTTCAGCCTTGGGCGCTGTCGTCAGGGAGCGCCTCCCTGTCGGCAGCGTCGCCGTCGCCCGTGTCTTCGACCGTGATCGTGGGATTGGCGGCACCATCAGCCAAAGGTGCAGGATCGATGGCAAGGAATTTCTTCAACATGGCCTCCACCAGGCCCTTCACGGCTTCGGCAATAGCTGTGCAGCGCTCTTCATCCATAGGCTCGATCAGGACACCGAGGTCGGCATCAGGGTCGCGAAGATGAAGGTGGCTGAGGACGCGTGTCAGGACTGATGAGGAGAGAGTGCGGGCTTCCCTCCTCCACCATACGGCTGATCCTGTTGACAACATCCTCGAGCATTGTGACAAGCCGAGGGAGTAGCTGGGCGGGGCCATCATCATCAGTCACCAACGGCTTCTCCAAGCCTTCTCCTAGAGCTCCTCGAGTGCCTCGCGGGACCTCAGCTCAAGGGATTCGAAGGCCACGTGATCTTTAGCAAGAACCTTCGCCTTGGCCTACAGGTGGGCCTTCTCTGCGTCCATCTTCTTCTCCAGATCCTCCAGACGGTGGCGCTCCATGGCCTGCGCCTGCGCCAGCTGCTCCAGCTCAGTGTCACGGCCGGCGACCTCGTCTTCTCGAGCCTTTAGCTTCTCCTCCCGTGCCCCGTGCTGGCGAGCCTCGGCAGCGCGTTCATTGCGCAGGCTCTCCAGCTCGACCTCCGCCACCCGGTAGTGCTCCTTGGCATCCTCAGCATCCCTCAGTGCCACCTCACGGGCGGTGGTGGCCAGGTCGGCGGCCTGCTTACCCTCCTCAGAAGCAGCCATGGCCTGCCCCTATGCCGCGCCCATGGACGAATCGAATTGCAACCATCCCGCGACCAGCTCCAGTCGCCCCGATGCCAGCTGACTGTCGTCACCCTGAAGGTCATTATGATGATGGGTCAGCGTGAGAAGGGCGTCCTCTAGGGTGTCAGACGAAGCAGGAGGATCACGACCCAATGGTGCGATAGAAGGGGGAAGAGACGACATCAGCGATGCGGTCTGCAGCATCGCGACAGGAGAAGGAGCCGGGGCTCCTGAGCCTTTGCAACCTCAGTAGGTGAGCTGGGGGCGGAGGCCTCAGGAGTCCCCTTGGCTGCGGAGACTGCCTTCTCTCGAGAGCAAGCTCCTGGATCTCATGAGGATGACCCGGACGCTGGGGCTCAGGAGCCATCGCCATCCCTTCGCGCCGGGGGAGGCACGGCAGCAGCTGGCTGCTGAGCCTCTGGGTTGCGGTCACCCCCTTCTTCTTCTTCGCCACCAATGTTCGGATAACAGAGGAGACATCAAGAAACTACAACAATGACAGGAACGAAGGATTAAGATGATGCACTTACTGATCTACGGCGGAGTACTCCCTCGGCCTCTTCTAGAGCGCCAAGCCCGAAGGCTTCATGGCCTAGGGCGCCGGCATGCGAGCACTAGGAGCAGGCAAGAGCGCGGTGGCTGGGCCCCCGGCAGCGCCGGCTGGCAGCAAAGCAGATGCGTCACCTCGGGAGATCAACGTCAATCCACTCTTCTTCGGGACCCCGGCCCGCAGCTTCGTCGGAGGGGTGCCCCCGAACCTTGTAGTGACCACAGAAGGGTTCGGCGACTCCCTCACTGGATGTTCGCCGGCTTCATCATCGTCAGGGAAGTTGCAGAGGAGATCCGCCACACGATGAGGAGAAGTCTCCCCTGCCCCCTCCAGGTTCGCCTCTGAGTCATGCCTCTCCTCCTCGCCGGATTCGCCGGAAGACACCATCACCGGGGCTGCCACCACTAGGGCCCCGGAAGTTGACGGCAGCTCGAGCCCGCGCTCATTGAAGACGGGCATGGCGGCAACGATCTCTGCCCCGTCCGGGCGGCGGTACATTGGTAGATGGGTATCAGGCGGATACCCATGATCCTCCGTGACCAGGAGGTGGAGAACCTTGTCTAGCTCCTCGTCGGACAAGGCATCTGGGCGCAGGCGGAGGTCACCTCCTCCTTCTTCCATGAGCCTCCAAAAGGGGCGCGAGCGCACCTAGAGCGGGGCCAGACACTACGACAAGAACTCTTTGACGATCATGGCCCCAGCCAACTTCTCCGCCTTTGGTTCGTCCTGCTTCAAGTGCGCCGCCATCCTCACCAGCATCTGCTCCGCCCGCGGGTTAGTGAGCTTCTCGCTAGTCCACCCCTCGTGAGGCAGTGACCTCCCTATTGGTAGCACCAGCCGAGGGTAGGGCACTTGGCATCCATGAGGAGCCATTTGTTCCGGAAACACTCTGCCTTCTTCCCAGCTCTTGAGATGGTGTTGCTCCTGTTTGCCGCGACGAAGTTGGCACACCCCAAGCCTGGAGCGCCATCCTTGTTCCGGAGGTAGAAGAAATGGCGAAGCAGTGCCACAGACGGCATCACCACCACGAATGCTTTGCAGTAGAAGGCGAAGATCGTCAGGAGAAGGACGGAATTGGGATGATGGTGGAGGGCGTGGAGCTTGTAATGGCGGAGGACGGCGTACAAAAAATCAGAGAATGGGGGACCAGCCCCACGAAGACGAGGTGCATGAAGAAGGGGTAGAATGTACTACCCGGGGCCTCCGGCTTGTCGGAGCCGGCCCGAAGCACGGTCTCTCCCTCTCGTTGCTGTCGGCTGCCGCCATCAGGAGCGCAGTGGCGAAGTTCTTCTCCGGGACAGAGGGCGCTCTCAATGCGGGCCCGTACCAGGAAGGCGAGTGCACAACCTTCACCTTGTTGGGCGCCATCGACTGTGAGCTCAGGGATGATATCCAGCGGATTGGGAGTCTCTTGGGGCGAGGAGGAGAAAGGGGATCTGGAGCAAGGCGAGGGAAGGTGATGAAGGCTCTGTGGCGCGCGCCAGCTTTTTGTCAGTCAAGGACGGTTGCCGAGGTAGTGTGGGGAAGCGAAGGCGCCCACGTCTCATCAATCGGCATGTGTCGACCGAAGCCACAGGCGGTTGGGGCTCGTGGCGCTTCGCACTTGCCCTTTGGCTTCGCCTTGAAGCCAAGCTCGAGCGTGCCATGGGCCCGGGGGCTACTGCCGGTGTTTTGTGATGGGGGGTGGCCAGACTTTCCTGTCTGCGGCCCAGAGCGTGGCTCCACCAACGGCCGTACGGCCCATCTTCAGCAGCAACAACTCAGGACCCTCGCGAGGGGCCAAGCCTCACGAGGCGGACGACACCAAGACCTCCCTAGGGGCAGCCTCTCTAGGATGGCTCCTGAGGAGCGGAGATATCTATGCAAGGCGCACCTCACGAGGTTCATGTGACGTGAGCCATGACGACCAAGGCCAGGCGGGCGCCAGCGGGCGCAGTGTACCAGTTTCCTCTTTGGTGCTAGGGCGGCAAGTGCAGGTGCGGGGTTCTGAGGCATCACGCAAAGGTTTCCATATCAGTGCAACAAGACCAAGACCGCCAGGATGGCAGGACGGAGGTCATCGCGGAGCCCTCAGCAGCATCACCACCAGAGCCTTTGGCAGGCGAAGACCACCTTTTGTCAGGATAGCTTGTAGTAGTTGTCTCCCTTCAAACTTGGCCATTGTGGGATCCCTTCCTGCCTAACATTTGGGAGGAGGACCAAAGCCTCTATAAGTAGGACTAGCCACCATCGTAGAAGTCACCTGATGCTGGATTGGACCCATTCCATGTTCACATCCACCAGCTCACCGAGCTCAAGAACACCTCTCCTCCTGAGGTCGTTCATCCACTGTACTAGTTCATCCTTAGCCTTCCAGGCGATCCACCGCCACACAGGAGTAGGGTATTACACCACACGGTGGCCCGAACCAGTAGAAACCTCTGTGTCTCATGTTCTTTGGGTTCGTCGAGCCATGTCGTGGAATCGTTCACCAAGAGAGCTAGGGGGGAGAGAGTACTTCGCGCACCCTAGAGTTCGAACCTCACAAAGGTTTGCCGGAACCCGTAATCTGAAAGCCTCGAGCCTGGGGAGGGCCGCGTTCACCTCACGAGCGAACTGCTTAAATATGCGCTGGGATGCTGGGGCCTGAGCACCACCCAAGATGTAGGTGATGGCGCGAGGCTCCTGGAAGCCCCCAGCCCCCTCGTCCTGGTGGTGGTCGTCGTTCCTTCTTGGTGGTGGTGGAAGTGGAGGGAGGCCGGCGTTTCCCTGAGGACAGTGTTCATGAGGCTGGTCTCTCCAGGCGCCCTCGCGAGGCTAGCCTTGCCAATGATCCTCACGAGGCTGGTCGCGCCACTCCTAGCAGGGGCCGCGGTTATTCGAATGTCCTCCACTTCTGTCTCCTCCGCGGTTGTAGCCCAGGTCATTGCACTTGGGGCGACGACCAAGGCGCCCATCATGGATGGCCCTAAACTCCTGACAGTCATTGGTGTTCTGCCTGTGTACATTGTGGAAGACGCAATACGGACGTCTGCCCTTGGACGACTCTAGGTGGTCGCAGCCGCGCTTCATCTCTGGTTCAGCCGCAAGCGCGGCAGCCCCCTTGCGCTTCACATCATTGGCCTTGGCCTTCTTGTCTTCTGGGTCGGCTGCTGGGAGCTTGAGAGGGAGAGGAACCCTTCCTTAGCTCTCGCGCACTTGGTAGCCATGTTGAACATCTCCAGAGCCGTGCAAAGGTCCTCATGGATGGCGAGCTCCTCCTTCATCTTGACATCGCAGCCGCCATTGGAGAACGCTAAGATGATGGCTTCGTCCGAAACCTTGGGGATCTTGAGGCGAATGCTATTGAGGCAATGTATGTACTTCTACAGGGTCTCCCCTGGCTTCAGCTTGATGCGCCGCAGGTCACCCGCGGCCGGCGGACGGTCGTGAGTGCCCTGGAAGTTGGCGATGAAACGCTCACGCATCTTGCCCCAGGAGGAGATCGATCCCGCGGGTAGATTCAGGAGGCACGAGCGCACGCCATCCTTGAGGGCAATGGGGAACCAGTTCGCTATGACCTTCTCGTTACCGCTGGCCGCCTCGATGCTCAGCTCGTAGATATGTTGGAACTCCGCATGGTCGGGGGTGCTGTCATAGTGTGGTGGTAGGTCAAGCTTGAACTTGCCTGGCCAGACAACGCTGCGTAGCTCAGGCGTGAAGGCACAGTAGCCCGCTGTGGTCACCGGAGCCCGTCGTGGAGGTGGAGCCTGATTTTGGTGCTCGCGCGCCCCCACTACAGGCGGCGTGCGGTCTTGACGTGGTGGTGGAGGGAGCGCTGGAGCACCTTCATGCGGCCGCTGGACCTCCCTGCAGCTTTCCTCTTCACATGCGGGCGCCCCGCATGGTGGGTCACGCCGCGGGGCCGCGCGTCTTGGGCCGAGGGCGACATCCTGACGGGGAGGCGGTGGATGCGCTCCATGGGCTATGTCGCCCGCAGTAGGCAGCAGATGAGGTAACGAGAGGGATGGTGCAGGCAAGCCCCCAGCCGCGCTGACTAGCTCGGCGATGCGGTCTAACTAGTCTTTGTAGAGGTCGTCGAATGGGCAGTAGCACAGGAGCTCATACGCCATGAGCAACACAGCCTGCATGTTCGCCGGACCGTGACGAGCGTGGGACGACGAGCCAGCCAGAGTCAGCGACGGCGGGGCGGTGTGTCCTTCCCACCGCATGGAGGGGTGCTGCGACAAAGCTTGCTACTCGTGCCCCGCCAGGCCGGTGGCGGCATTGGTGACAGGTGATGGAGAACTACGGGAGGCCTGCCGACGGATGCCGTCTAGGCGACGTGCGTGGCAAGAGCGGCTCGATGCTCAGCACGGGCTCGACGATCATCAGCCATGGAGACGGCGTAGCGGCGGCAAGTCGATCAACGGAAGAGAAGTTTCGACGCACCCCTACCTGGCGCGCCAAATGTCGTATTCGGGGCTCCGTAGACCCTTGAGAGGCTTGAACACTGGGGAGCGTATGAAGAACTCCCTCTTCCCAACCTGCCGACCCAACGATTCCACACCCTAGCTCAACAAACCCACAGGACAAGGGACGCAGTAGTTTATCCTGGTTCGGGCCACCTTGCCGTGTAATACCCTACTCCAGCTTTGTGGTGGATTGCCTTGAGGGGCTGAGGATGAACTAGTACAGAGGATGAGCAGCCTCAGGAGGTGAGGTGTTCTTGAGCTCGATGAGCTAGTGGATGTGAGGATGGTCTCAATGACCCCCCTATGGTGGTGGCTAAGTCCTATTTATAGTGGCCTTGGTGCTCTTCCCAAATGTAGGCCGGAAGAGATCCCACAATGGCCAAATTCAAAGGGAGAAAACTAGTACAAGTTATCCTGACCAAAGTAGTCTTTGCCTGCAAAGGCTCTAATGGTGACACTGTAGTGGGCTCTGCGATTGTAACAACCCGAGACCGGCGCTCCAGGTGCCTTCCATGTATTTCGAGTTTCGTCGTGTGATTTGTTTTGTTTGTTGCATTCATCATAGCATCATTTGCATTGCATCATGTCATCATGCTTCGTCTCATTAACTTCTGCATCTAAAATAAACAAATCATATGGATCTTTGGTCCATTTAAAACGAGGGATGTTCACAATGGTGATTTCTCTTTATAACATATACAAAGTCTCCCAATATTATTAAGGAGCTATAGTAAAATATTCCATTAATTGGAATGCACCATAACACTCGTACAATTTAATCCCATGCCTTTTTTTCTCACTTCATGACCTCAAACTTTGTCCTCAAATTCTTTTATCGTTTTCCTGAGCGCCACCAAAAATCTCAACATTTTGAACCTTCCAAATCCCACCTCTAGTTCAAACCAATTTGAACTGAATTCAAATGAGATTGAATTTAAACTTACAATCATGCCCACTCCTATTTTTCATGGACCGTGCACATTTTTGTGAGACCAAGAAAATTAACCCCTTCCCGTAATTCCTTCTCCAGCCCTTTCTTCTCTCCTCCTCTTTCTTTGCTATTTTCTATTTCAGAAATAAAAGAGGAGTGAGGGAGAGAGATCATAGCCCAGCAGGCCTCCCTAGGCCCAACTCCAGCGCTGGCGCACCTCTCCTAGGCCCAGTCAGCCTCTCCTTAACCTATCCCTCCCCCGGTCCCATCCTCTCGATCCCCATCTCTCCCTCTCGTTCCCGCCCGCCGCCACATGTGCACACATAGAGGAGCGGCGCCCTTGCCCCATCCCCGACCGCCTCCCCCTGCTCCTCCACGCGGTGCCGACCGAGGACCGAGATGAACGGGAACCGCATCGGTGCTCCTTCCTCTACGCCCATGCCGACTAAGTACCTCTCCTGGAGCCGCTTGCTGCTGCTGCTCTTCATCGAGGCGCAAGTCCCGTCGATTTGCAGCCATCTCCCTCGTTCCCTTCCTGTTCGCCGGTGTTCTACACGAGGCCCAGCCCCGCACACCCTTGTGCTGGCGAGCAGGGGACCCCGAGGACGCCAGCCGCCCTCTACCAACAAGCGCCACTTCCTTTCACTCCGCCCACCACCACCGCTGGGAACGGGTTCCCCATGCCCAGACCTACCATCGCCGCGTCGTCCTGGAGCTCCCAGCCGCTGGCTCGACCACTCCTCTGCTCATGCCTTCCCTGCTTGCTGCTTCAACTCCCTGCCCGGGCTTCGTTTTCATCATGGATGTGGGGTAGTAGCTGAACCTCGCCATGATTCTATCCAACGCCGCAAGTCTGATGCCAATACCACCTCAAGTTTGACTACATGTAACACCGAGTACGACTACACACGGCGATGTGTCTAGTTCCACTACTGTCGATCCGTGTACGACTACGTGGATTCGCTAAGTACCCTTCGGACCGCCGATTTCCTCTACCGATGACTTGAATACGAACCGTGTATGACTATCATGGACGAAGGCCGTCGAGTGAATGACTACTACCGCCGTGATTTTGACTAGGAAAGGTGTACCACTACTTCCACTACAATCGTCGAGTACCACTACTTCCCACGAAGAACATGAATGACTACACCGCTTTGACCTAAACCACTCCGAACCGCACGCTTCAAAGGTATAACCGTCGAGACGACTGTCCAAGTGGATGCATGCATGACTTGTATGAGATGCCCGAGTTTGCACCGTGTCTGAATTGTCGCTTACGCGCTCCTTGTTTGCCATGTCACCGATATGTGGGACACCTGGTTGTCGGGATCACCCCACCATCTTTTGCATGTTCTACACAACCGCACTTCCTTTTGCACCGGTATCTCCATGAGCTACCGGAACAGATATGTTGCCGTGGCACCATTTTTGTTGTAGTTGCCGTGGCACCCCTTTCGTTCCGCCAAAGTGACAAATGCTTCATAACATGCTCATTGCAGCATTTTTTTAAATTGCATACGACTTGCATATGTTAAAATGTTTAAAATTGTTGTCCGCATCATGATAACAACATCTAAAATGTTTAAAATTGTTGTGTAACACCCATGATGCGGCTATATCTCCCATGTGTCGGAGCACGACTTAGAGGCATAACCGCATAATAGGCATGTCGCAAGAGGGGTAATATTTACACATCCCATGTAATGAATCAGAAACGGATAAAGAGTTGGCTTACAGTCGCCACTTCACACAATACACAAATATAGCATTACATAATCCAGAATACAATCAAGGTCCGACTACAGAACCAAATAAAGAAAGACAACCCGAAATGCATAGATCCCCGATCGCCCCAACTGGGCTCCACTACTGATCGTCCGAAAAAGACACATAGTAACGTCCTAAATCCTCGTCGAACTCCCACTTGAGTTCGGTAGCGTCCCCTGCACTGGCATCATCGGCACCTGCATCTAGTTTTGGAAGTAATCTGTGAGTCACGGGGACACAACAATCTCACACCCTCGCGATCAAGACTATTTAAGCTTATGGGTAGGAAAAGGGGTAGTGAGGTGGAGCTGCAGCAAGCACTAGCATATATGGTGGCTAACTTACGCAAATGAGAGCGAGAAGAGAAGCAAAGCACAGTCGAGAAGCTATACAGATCAATAAGTGATCCTAAAACTACTTACGTTCAAGCATAACACGAGACTGTGTTCTCTTCCCGGACTCCACCGAAAAGAGACCATCATGGCTACACACGTAGTTGATTCATTTTAATTAAGTTAAGTGTTAGGTTTTCTACAACCGGATATTAACAAACTCCCATCTGCCCATAACCGCGGGCACGGCTTTCGAAAGTTCAAAACCCTGCAGGGGTGTCCCAACTTAGCCCATCACAAGCTCTCACGGTCAACGAAGGATATTCCTTCTCCCAGGAAGATCCGATCAGACTGGGAATCCCGGTTACAAGACATTTCAACAATGGTAAAACAAAACCAGCAAAGCCGCGTGATGTGCTGACAAATCCCGATAGGAGTCACACGTATCTCCTTCTCAGGGCACACCAGATGAGCGCTCGGTACAAATAAAACCAAACCTCGAGTTTCCCCGAGGTGGCGCTGCAAAGGACTCTAGTTTGGACCAACACTCGCAGGAGCACTGCCCCGGGGGTTTAAAATAAAGATGACCCTTGAGTCCGTGGAACCCAAGGGAAAAAGGCTTAGGTGGAAAATGGTAAAACCAAGGTTGGGCCTTGCTGGAGGAGTTTTATTCAAGGCGAACTGTCAAGGGGTTCCCATTATAACCCAACCACGTAAGGAACACAAAATCAAGGAACATAACACCGGTATGACAGAAACTAGGGCGGCAAGAGTGAAACAAACACCAGGCATAAGTCTGAGCCTTCCACCCTTTACCAAGTATATAGATGTATTAAAGTAAACAAGATATAATAATGATATCCCAACAATAAACATGTTCCAACAAGGAACAAACTTCATCTTCACCTGCAACTAGCAACGCTATAAGAGGGGCTGAGCAAAGAGGTAAGATAGCCAAACAACGGTTTGCTAGGGAAGGTGGGTTAGAGGCTTGACATGGAAATATGGGAGGCATGATATAGCAAGTGGTAGGTATCGCAGCATAGCAATAGAGCGAACAACTAGCAAGCAAAGATAGAAGTGATTTCGAGGGTATGGTCATCTTGCCTTCAAAGTTCTCCGAGTTGACGAAAGCTTGATCCTTGCAAGCGTACTCAACGGGTTCCTCGATCACGTACTTGTCTACCGGCTCTACCCAAGGCAAGCACACAAGCAAAGGACCAACAATCAAACACGGTGCAACGCGCAAGCAACAAGATGCTAAACATGGCATGATATGCGGGATGTGATATGCAATGCATATGCGAGCTCCGAAAGGAAAAGATTGAACCAGGCCTCAAATTAGCAAACCAAGTGTGCCGCTGGAAAGATGATATGATTTTGGTAGAAATCGATATAAATATCACCGGAATCAGATGCACGGTTTGCAAATGGCAAGCAAAACAATAATGGCACAATTTTGCGATTAACAGCACGATGCCATCTAGAATGCAACAAGAAACTAAGATACTACAACCCAACATAGCAACAAAGCACATGGCAGTGATCTACTCAAGATTCTTGACACAAGATGAACACTGAGATATGGCTAAATCACAAAAGAGCAGGTTCAAACAAGCATGGCAAAAGTGCAAAAGATAACAACATCTCAGACTTAGTGAAAATACTAACATGTCAGGAATTAACATCTGGAAGCAATGTTTAGAGAGCAAGATAACAATATGCTGCAGGAACAGAACATAGCAATACAAGGCATGGCATGAATCTACTCAAAGCATATAACAAAAGTACCTTACTGAGAATAAGCCAAAAAGGAGAATAAGATATGATGGCACCCATGTAAACATAGCAAGTTTCGTTGACAGATTCAGACTTAGCAGAAAACTGGACATGGCAAAAACAGAATTATGAAGGCCTCTTTGCGAGCTCGATTAACTCAACACAAGGCATTGCATGACAAGATAAGCATACTACCAGCAATAATACATGCTCAAGAAGCTAACCATGTCAAGAAAAATCTCATAGCATGCATGGATCAACTACAACAACCTTGGCAAAATTGATTAACACATAAACAATCTGCTAGGAACATTTTATAGCAAAAGTAGAGCAAGATTGAGTCATTCTAGGGCACTCCATAAATAAAAATAGGGGCATGGATGGATAGAGCATGACCATATGTCCAAATCATCCTTACTGAACATACTCAAGAGAAGCATGGATCTCACTGTAGCAACATGAAGACATGGCATAAAAATAACAGCAGGGAAATGACTTAGTGAAATTCTAAGTCCCTGAAATTAGCAATGTCACGAGAGCTACTTTGCATGCTTGTGCTAGTCACCACATTGATCAAAAAATACATGGCATACACCCCTGTAAATATGGCATGACATAGCCCAAAACACATGTAGAGCTCATGCCCATATGCAGCACACAATAATCATGGAAAAAATGACAAATGCTCATGATCTATTAAGAATCAGCACCTAACATTTTATAGCACTCTTGCATCAACAATTTGGGCATCATGATGGACTCAAACAAGCATGGCACAAGGAACAAAATGAAGAGCACATCCTGATGAACATTTTGATATATTGCACGCCCAAAACAGAGCGTTACATAGGAAGTTATGGCATGATGAAAAGTGCATGAAAATATGAGCACGGACAAAGAATTGGGGAAAAATGACCTCGCCCAGATCTAGGGTTTGGTGGCACAGGAACCGAGGCACGCCGAAGAACTGCCGGAGATGGGGGAGACGGCCGGAAACGAGCGGATCCGCGGCGAGGGCTCCGGATCCGGCTGCGGAATGACGCACGGGTCGCGAGGACGGCGCCAACGGTGAGCTGCGGGGGTGGCAGAGGCGATCCGCGGTGGCGGGCGAGGAGGCAGCGACCGGCAAGGTGGCGGCGGAGAGCTTGCCGGCGGGAGGCGGTGCAACGGGCGGCGACCGGCGCGCGCGGGCACAGGCAACGGGGCTGGTGCTGGGAGGCGCGGGTGCACGGGCCCGGTCGGCGGAGCGGGAGGGCCGGCCTCGGGCCAGGCGGGCCGGCGCGGTGGGTGGAGGCGGTGGTGACACGTGGCAGGCGGCGATAGGCGCGGGGCGGCGGTGCGAATTTGTCCGGCCGCATCGGACACGTCCGGTGACGCGGAGGGAGTTGGATCTAGGGTTTCGCCCGAATTTGGAGGAGGGGGCACCTATTTGTACATAGGAGGTAGGAGTGTCAAAATGAGGTGCGGTTTTCAGCCACGCGATCGTGATCGAACGGCCGAGAGGATGGAGGGGGTTTGGATGGGTTATTGGGCCACTTTGGAGGGGTGTTGGGCTGCAACACACACCAGGCCTTTACGGTTCCCTGGTTAACCATTGGAGTATCAAACGGACTCCAAATGTCACGAAACTTGACATGCGGTCTACCGGTGGTGTACCAAGGCCGCTTGGCAATCTCGGTCCAATCCGAGAATGTTTAACACCCACTCATGAAGGAGGAAAAAGGGGGCGCCGGAGGATGTAGGAGTACTGGAATGCAAAATGGACAACGGGAAAATGCTCGGATGCATGAGACGAACTCGTATGCAAATGAGATGCACATGATGACATGATATGAAATGCATGACATGAACAAAATTCAAAACGTATACAAATCCAACCACGAAGGGAAATCATAACTTAAAGCAGGAAATGCCAAGAGTTGGAGTACAAATATGGTAAGTTACATCCGAGGTGTGACAACACTCCACCACTACGAAAGGATCTCGACCCGAGATCTAGGACTGAAAGAACTCTGGATATTCGGAATGGAGGCGGTCCTTGCGTTCCCAGGTGGCTTCTTGGTCAGAATGATGTGACCACTTCACTTTCAGGAATTTGATAGACTTATTGCGAGTCTTGCGCTCGGTTTCTTCAAGAATAGCAACAGGATGCTCATGATAAGACATGTCTTCTTGGAGATCAATATCTTCGAAGTTGATGGTGCGGTCAGGAGTCTTGAAGCACTTGCGGAGCTGAGACAAGTGAAACACGTCGTGCACATTTGCAAAGTTGGACGGAAGCTCATGTTGATAGGCGAGATCGTCTCTTTTGCCAATGATCTTGAAAGGACCCATGTATCTAGGGGCAAGCTTCCCTTTGATACCGAAGCAACGAGTGCCTTTCAATTGGAGAGACGCGGAGGTAGGCATGGTCTCCGATCTCGAAAGCCAAGTCATGATGCTTGCTATCATAGTAACTCTTCTGACGCTATTGCGCGGCTTTTAGATTTTCACGGATGACTTTGCACATTTCTTCACCTTCTGTGATTAAGTCATTGCCAAGAAGTTGGCGTTCACCAGTCTCTAACCAATTAAGAGGAGTACGGCACTTTCTACCATAGAGAATCTCGAATGGGGCCTTGCCCGAACTCGCTTGGAAGGTGTTGTTGTAGGAGAACTCGGCATATGGAAGACAATCTTCCCACTTAATACCGAAAGAAATGACACAAGCCCTGAGCATATCTTCAAGAATTTGATTGACTCGCTCGACTTGTCCACTAGTTTGAGTATGGAAGGCTGTGCTGAAGCGAATGTTGGTTCCCATGGCCTTCTGGAAGGAATCCCAAAACTTAGAAGTAAAGATGCTTCCATGATCTGAAGATATCAACTGCGGAATGCCGTGCAAAGAGACAATCCTGGAGGTATATAGCTCTGCCAACTGAGCTGTTGTGATAGATTCTTTGATAGGAAGAAAATGAGCCACTTTTGTAAGCTTGTCGATGACAA
Organism: Triticum urartu; assembly: GCF_003073215.2. Taxonomy (NCBI): domain Eukaryota; kingdom Viridiplantae; phylum Streptophyta; class Magnoliopsida; order Poales; family Poaceae; genus Triticum; species Triticum urartu. Next base: position 250,280,943 of record NC_053026.1, on the reverse strand, counting down.
CAAAGATAGGATCATTTCCATGTTTGGACTTGGGAAATCCATTCACGAAGTCCATCTCAATATGGTCAAACTTCCATTCTGGAATGCCAAGAGGTTGGAGGATACTAGCTGGCCGTTGGTGTTCTGCTTTCACTCTTCTGCAGACATCACATTCATTCACGAACTAAGCAATTTCTCGCTTCTTTCGAGTCCACCAATACGACTGCTTGAGGTCATGGTACATCTTCATACTTCTAGGATGAATAGATAGGAGTGAATTTTGAGCCTCGTTCATAATGACTTTACGTAAATCACCTTTAGGAACCACAATTCGATCCAGGAAGAATAGAGTATCTTTGTCATCAAGGCGATAGCACCTGTACTTGGGTTGGCTCTTGGCAATCCCATTCTTCACCTTCTTCACCATTGCATCAAGAAGTTGTGCCTCACGAATTTGGTCTTCCAAAGTAGGAGAGACTTGGAGGTTGGCAAGAAACCCTTGAGGAACAACTTGAAGATTAAATTTGCGGAAAGCTTCACAAAGATCCAATTGGAAGGGCTTGTGAATAAAGCTATTGCAGTAAGCCTTCCTGCTCAAAGTGTCAGCAATGACATTGTCCTTGCCTGGAGTATATTCAATACTCGGATTATACTCTAGAATCATTTCGACCCAACGAGTCTGCCTGAGGTTGAGGTTGGGCTGAGTGAAGATGTACTTGAGGCTCTTATGATCAGTGAAGATGTCCACATTCCTTCCCAACAAGAGATGTCTCCATGTTAAAAGAGCATGGACAACTGCCGCCAACTCGAGGTCGTGAGTGGGGTAGTTCTTTTTGTTGGGCTTCAACTGGCGAGAGGTATAGGCCACAACAATATTCTCTTGCATTAACACAGCACCGAGACCTTGCAGGGAAGCATCACAGGAAACTTCGAATGGTTTGGATTCATCAGGAGGAGTCAGAACTGGAGCTGTGACTAATTTCTCTTTCAAGGTGTTGAAAGCGATGTCACATTCAGCCGTCCAGACATACTTCACATGCTTCCGGAGGAGATTGGAAAGAGGCTTTGCAGTCTTAGAGAAATTCTCAATGAATCTTCGACAACAGCTTGCAAGCCCAAGGAAACTACGGAGCTACTTGACATTCTGAGGCGGTTCCCAATTCACAATTGCAGACACCTTCTCAGGATTAACAGCAATGCCCTTGGCAGAGATGATATGGCCAAGGTAGAGAACCTCATCGAGCCAAAACTCACACTTTGAAAACTTTGCATATAACTGATGTTCTCTGAGTTTGTCCAACACCAATATCAAGTGCTTGCCATGATCCTCCTTGTTCTTGGAAAAAAACCAAAATATCATCGAGATACACCAAGACGAAATCATTTGTGTAAGGGTTGAGGATGAAGTTCATCATGCGAGAGAACATTGGAGGAGCATTGACAAGGTCGAAAGACATGACAGTGTATTCATAAGAACCATAGCTTGTTCTGAATGCTGTCTTGGGGATATCTTTTTTCACGAATGCGAATCTGATGATAGCCCATACAGAGGTCAAGCTTGGAGAATACTTGAGAACCTTTGAGTTGCTTGAAAAGCTCATTGATGTTGGGAAGTGGGTACTTGTTCTTTATGGTCTTCTTGTTCAATGGACGGTAGTCGACACAAACTCGGTCCGTTCCATCCTTCTTCTTGACAAAAAGAACACCACAACCCCATGGAGAAGAGCTCGGTCGGATCAGACCCATACGCTCTTGTACATCGAGTTGTTTCTTCAGCTCCTTCAACTCTTCTGGTCCAAGCTTGTAAGGACGTTTGCAAACAGGTTCCGTGCCAGTGAGGAGGCATTCCTAGAAGCTCTTCTGGAAAGACGTCTTGATATTCACAAACGACTGGAATCTGAGAGATGGCATTCAACTCACCCTTCTCATTGAGAGGAAATAGTCGAATGGTATCATCATGAGTGGCATAGATGATCACATCGTTAGAAGTGTGTGTCAATTGAATCTGCCTGGCAGCACAATCAAGCAGAGCCTTGTGCTTAGAAAGCCAGTCCATGCCGAGAATTAGATCAATATCCAAGTAACCAAGAACAATTGGAGAAGCCAGAAATTCGTAGTCGCCCATCTCGATAGAAACATCCGAGACACAGATATTAGCTGACATTTGCTTGCCCGGGGACAAATTGATAAAGTTCTAGGCAATTGTTTATAATCACACTCATACTTTGATGCAAAAGGTTTTGAAATGAAACAATGTGATGCACCAGTATCGAAGAGAACTTTGGTAGGAATAGAGTTAACTGGAAGGTTACCCATGATCACTTCTGAAGAGTCCTCTGCCTGAGCTGCGTTCATCATGTTGACCTTAGCATGCTTGGGATTATGCTTGACCACTGCATTGCTGGCAGATCTCACAGGAGGAGGAGGCGGAAGATGCCTTTGGTTTAAACATTTGTTTGCATAGTGCCCTTTCTGCTGACACTTGTTGCAAGTCACCTCTGAGAGCGGACGGTGATAAGGAGCACTTGACCTTGGAGCATGATACGGAGCTTTGCTCTGATAGCCTGGGTTGGGTGGGTGGGAAGATCCATTGCCACCTTTACTCTTCAGCTGATAAGGCTGACGGAACGAAGGAGGAGGAGGCAACCAGAACTTTTGCTGCCTAGCTACCACTTGAGTTGAAGAAGAAGAAGGAGCTGCATCCCTGACTCTCTTCTTAGAAGCATCGCACTTGAGCTGAGCAGCTTCTTGCTTTAGTGCCATGTTGTAGAATTCATCATACTCGGTCGGCTCAAAAAGCACGAGAGCTAGTTGCAGATCTTCTCTGAGGCCACCTGTGAATTGATAAATCATGCACTTCTCGTCAGGGACGTCTTGTTTGGCGAAGCGAGCGAGCCTCTGAAACAGGATGTTGTATTGGTAAACAGACAAGCTGCCTTGCTTGAGGTTGCGGAACTCCTCGCGCTTACTCTCAGCAACACTTTGTGGAATGTGGTGAGCTTTGAAGTCTCAGCGGAAATCATCACGGGTAATCACACGACCTCCTCTGGAATCTTTGTATTGTTGATACCACTCAGCAGCTTGGTCTTTGAGTTGGAACGAAGCAAACTTGACAAAGTCCTCAAGCCTGACGTTGCTACACTCAAAATGTTTGCAGATATCCATGAGCCAATCGTCGGCGTTTGTGGCCTTGACATAGTTACTGAAGGACTTCGGTTTGTTTGCGAGGAACTGATTGAGGATAGCAAACTGAGCTTGATTGTTGCCTTGGCCTTGATTTCCTTGGTTGCGCTCTTGCAAGAGTTGCAACAACATCTGCGTGTTGGCGTTGGTGGAGGCCATGATAGCTTGCCATGCCTCCGGAGGTGGAGGTGGTGGCGGAGGTTCCGGATTCTGACACGTTGGAGGAGCCATCCTGAAGAGGTTGACATCTGTTAGCATCTTGAAAGACATATATTCAAGCTGAATCATTGGATCGAAATTGCAACATATAGCCTTAACATTCGAACAAGAATGAATGAATGAATTCCAAAGTAAATGATCACACTTCCATAAATTGAGAAGCCACTTAGATAAAGGTAGATGAATAGAACAACAAGGTACGGATATGAGCATATAATTGGTAAGGATTACCCAATCACAAACCAAATATCTGCGGAAGAAATACTAGAGCTACATGAATTCCCACCTATGAAACTCCCGAAACATTCTGGTTATGCAATCAGGTGTTCCGGATATAGGGGAAGCATAATATCTCACCCAAAACTAGCGAATCCTACATCCAGCTGTATCCATCCTTCAACACATAACCAAGAAACCTTCGGAAATCATTTACCTCAACCTTCGAAAAGCATCCCTTATACGAGTTATGGGAATACTCCCGAACTCCCGCCCCAGTACTGGGTGGCGTCGAGGTTATCTCACCAACAACTGCATAAACGAGATTTTCTATGTCGGTGAACTCAGGTATTCCAGAACTGCAACGATAAAATTGTGACGACAACACCTCGGAGCTCAACTCCCCGGGACACTGCCACAACCCCTAAATGTCAGGAGGCACCAAGAATAATGTTCTCGTCACAAAACCATCGGAACGATTCCAAGATACCCGCGTGATCCTAATTTTTTTCATGAAATCTGAGATGAGAAGAGTCAAAACTCTACGTCAGGAGGCCTCAACAGAGCGATGAAGGGCCTGAGGAGTAAAAAGAATCCTAATCTCCGATATATATAATCCTATAAGACTCAAAACATTTTTCTAGACTCAACAACGCCAGCGATTCGATCAAGCAGGGGACTCCTAAGTCGGGGAAGGATCTAATTACCAACTTGTAACACCCATGATGCGGCTATATCTCCCACGTGTTGGAGCACAACTTAGAGGCATAACCACATAGTAGGCATGTCACAAGAGGGGTAATCTTTACACATCCGATGTACTGAATAAGAAAGGGATAAAGAGTTGGCTTACAGTCACCACTTCACACAATACATAAATATAGCATTACATCATCCAGAATACCATCAAGGTCCGACTATGGAACCAAATAAAGAAAGACAACCCCAAATGCATAGATCCCCGATCGCCCCAACTGGGCTCCACTACTGATCGTCCGGAAAAGACACATAGTAACATCCTGAATCCTCGTTGAACTCCCACTTGAGTTCGGTAGTGCCCCCTACACTGGCATCATCGGCACCTGCATCTGATTTTGGAAGTAATCTGTGAGTCACGAAGACTCAGCAATCTCACACCCTCGCGATCAAGACTATTTAAGCTTATGGGCAGGAAAAGGGGTAGTGAGGTGGAGCTGTAGCAAGCACTAGCATATATGGTGGCTATCTTACGCAAATGAGAGCGAGAAGAGAAGAAAAGCACGGTCGAGAAGCTATACAGATCAAGAAGTGATCCTAAAACTACTTACGTTCAAGCATAACATGAGACCGTGTTCTCTTCCTGGACTCCACCGAAAAGAGACCATCACGGCTACACACGCAGTTGATTCATTTTAATTAAGTTAAGTGTTAGGTTTTCTACAACCGGATATTAACAAATTCCCATCTGCCCATAACCGCGGGCACGACTTTCGAAAGTTCAAAACCCTGCAGGGGTGTCCCAACTTAGCCCATCACAAGCTCTCACGGTCAACGAAGGATACTCCTTCTCCCAGGAAGATCCGATCAGACTCGGAATCCCGGTTACAAGACATCTCGACAATGGTAAAACAAGACCAGCAAAGTCGCTCGATGTGCCGACAAATCCCGATAGGAGTCGCACGTATCTTGTTCTCAGGGCACACCGGATGAGCACTTTGTACAACTAAAACCAAACCTCAAGTTTCCCCGAGGTGGCGCTGCAAAGGACTCTAGTTTGGACCAAGACTCGGAGGAGCACTGGCCCGGGGTTTAAAATAAAGATGACCCTTGAGTCCGCGGAACCCAAGGGAAAAAGTCTTAGGTGGAAAATGGTAAAACCAAGATTTGGCCCTGCTGGAGGAGTTTTATTGAAGGCGAACTATCAAGGGGTTCCCATTATAACCCAATCGTGTAAGGAACGCAAAATCAAGGAACATAACACCGGTATGACGGAAACTAGGGCGGCAAGAGTGGAACAAAACACCAGGCATAAAGCCGAGCCTTCCACCCTTTACCAAGTATATAGATGCATTAAAGTAAACAAGATATAATAATGATATCCCAACAATAAACATGTTCCAACAAGGAACAAACTCCATCTTCACCTGCAACTAGCAACGCTATAAGAGGGGCTGAGCAAAGTGGTAACATAGCCAATCAACGGTTTCCTAGGGAAGGTGGGTTAGAGGCTTGACACGGAAATATGTGAGGCATGATACAGCAAGTGGTAGGTATCGCAGCATAGCAATAGAGCGAACAACTAGCAAGCAAAGATAGAAGTGATTTCGAGGGTATGGTCATCTTGCCTGCAAAGTTCTCCGAGTTGACGAAAGCTTGATCCTCGTAAGCGTACTAAACGGGTTCCTCGATCACGTACTCATCTCCCGGCTCTACCCAAGACAAGCACACAAGGAAAAGACCAACAATCAAACACGGTGCAACGCGTAAGCAACATGGTGCTAAACATGGCATGATATGCGGGATGTGATATGCAATGCATATGCGAGCTCCGGAAGGAAAAGATTGAATCAGGCCTCAACTTGGCAAACCAAGTGTTCCGCTGGAAAGATAAGATGATTTCAATCGAAATCGATATAAAGATCACCGGAATCGGATGCACGGTTTGCAAATGGCAAGCAAAACAATAATGGCAAAATTCTGCGATTAACAGCACGATGCCATCTAGAATGCAACAAGAAACTAAGATACTGCAACCCAACATAGCAACAAAGCACATGGCAGTGATCTACTCAAGATGCTTGACAAAAGACTAACACTGAGCTGCGGCTAAATCACAAAAGAGCAGGTTCAAACAAGCATGGAAAAAGTGCAAAAGATAACAGGATCTCAGACTTAGTGAAAATACTAACATGTCAGGAATTATCATCAGGAAGCAACGTTTAGAGCAAGATAACAACATGCTATAGGAACAGAACATAGCAATACAAGGCATGGCATGAATCTACTCAAAGCATATAACAAAAGTCCCTTACTTTCCATAAGCCAAAAAGGAGAATAAGATATGATGGCACCCATGTAAACATAGCAAGTTTCGTTAACAGATTCAGACTTGGTAGAAAACTGGACATGGCAAAAACGGAATTATGAAGGCCTTTTTGCAGTCTCGATTCACTCAACACAAGGCATTGCATGACAAGATAAGCATACTACTAGCAAGAATACATGCTCAAGAAGCTAACCATGGCAAGAACAATCTCATAGCATGCATGGATCAACTAGAACAACCTTGGCAAAATTGATTAACACGTAAACAATCTGCCAGGAACATTTTATAGCAAAAGTAGAGCAAGATTGAGTCATGCTAGGGCACTCCATAAATGCAAACAGGGACATGGATAGATAGAGCATGACCATATGTCCAAATCATCCTTACTGAACATACTCAAAAGAAGCATGGATCTCACTGTAGCAACATGAACACATGGCATAAAAATAACACCAGGGAAATGACAGTGAAATTCTAAGTCCCTGAAATCTCAATATCACGAGAGCTACTTTGCATGCTTGTGCTAGTCACCACATTGATCACAAAAATACATGGCATACACCCCTTATAAATATGGCAAGGCATAGCCCAAAACACATGTAGAGCTCATGCCCATATGCAGCACACAATAATCATGGCAAAAATGACAAATCCTCATGATTTCTTAAGAATCATCACCTAACATTTTATAGCACTCTTGCATCAACAGTTTAGGCATCAAGATGGACTCAAACAAGCATGGCACAATAGAACAAAATGAAGAGCACATCCTTATGAATATTTTGATATATTGCACGCCCAAAACGGAGCATCACACAGGAAGTTATGGCATGATGAAAAGTGCATGAAAATATGAGGAGGGACAAAGACTTAGGGAAAAATGACCTCGCCCAGATCTAGGGTTCGGTGGCTCAGGAACCGAGGCACACCGAAGAACCACCGGAGTGACGCCGGAGATGGGGGAGACAGCCGATGACGGGCGGATCCGCGGCGAGGGCTCCGGATCCGGCCGCGGGATGACGCGTGGGCGGAGAGGACGGCGCCGGCGGTGAGCTACGGGGGCGGCGGAGGCGATCCGCGGTGGCGGGCAAGGAGGTGGCGGCCGACGAGGTGGCGGCGGAGAGCTTGCCAGCGGGAGGCAGCGCGGCGGGCAGCGACCGGCACGCGCGGGCGCTGGCGACGGGGCCGGCGCAGGGAGGAGCGGGGTTACGGGCCCGGTCGGCTGAGCGGGAGGGCCGACTTCGGGCCAAGCGGGCCGGCACGGTGGGTGGAGGCGGCGGCGACACGTGGCAGGCGGCGATAGGCGCCGGGCGGCGGCACGAGTTTGTCCAGTCAGACCGGACACGTCCGGCGGCGCGGATGGAGTTGGATCTAGGGTTTTGCCCGAATTTGGACGAGGGGGCACCTATTTGTATATAGAAGGAGGTGGGAATGTCCAAATCTGGTGCGGTTTTCGGCCACGCGATCGTGATAGAGCGGCCGAGAGGATGGAGGGGGTTTGGATGGGTTATTGGGCCACTTTGGAGGCGTGTTGGGCTGCAACACACACGAGGCCTTTACGGTCCCCCGGTTAAGCGCTGGAGTATCAAACGGACTCCAAATGGCACGAAACTTCACGGGCGGTCTACCGGTGGTGTAACAAGGCCGCTTGTCAAGTCTCGGTCCAATACGAGAATGTTTTAACACCCTCTCATGAAAGAGGCAAAAGGGGGCTCCGGAGGACGTAGGAGTGCCAGAATGCAAAACGGACAATGGGAAAATGCTCGAATGCATGAGACGAACACGTATGCAAATGAGATGCACATGATGACATGATATGAAATGCATTACATGAACAAAATGAAAAACGAAGACAAACCCAACCACGAAGGGAAATCATAACTTAAAGCCGGAAATGGCAAGATTTGGAGTACAATTATGGTAAGTTACATCCGGGGTGTTACATGTTGTTTGCATTAAAAATTGCTAAATGACATGTGGGGACTTACCGGAATTGTTGTTTGTGGTTCCGACTTCATTTAAACTTGCCTAAATAGCTAGTTTTATTATGCCTCACCTCTTATCATGTTAACCAACATTTAATATTGATGAGTAACCTAATAGAGATCCAACTAAATGATTGAAAGTGGTGTTTCGTCGATATGCAACTCGTTGCATATTGAGCTCCACTTAATTTGTAGTATTGTTTGTTGCACTTTGACGTGCCATGCCTCTTTAAACTCGACATGCATCATACTTGATTGTGCATCATGCCATGTTTATGCTAGTGTGTTAACCGCGTCATTTGCTTCTTTTCGGTTGTGCTCCTTATCAATAGTTTCGGTTATGTTGCGATTGTGACGACTCATTCGACTACGTTGGTTCTTCTACTTCATGGATTCGGTTTTCTTCCTAGGGGGATTTTGGCAAGATGACCTTCACCTTGGATCTCACTACTATCTTTGCTATGCTAGTGGTCTCGATGCTATCGCTATGTCGCCCTACCCACCACTTGTTTATCAAGCCTCCCAAATTGACATGATTGCCTCTGACCTTTTTAACCATCCCAGCAAACCGTTTTTTGGCTATGCTACTGCTTTGCTCAGCCCCTCTTATAGCGTTGCTAGTTGCAGGTGCAGTTGCAGGTTGTTCCATGTTGCGACATGGGTGTCATGGGATATCACAATATCTCTTATTTAATTAATGCATCTATATACTTCGTAAATGGTGGAAGGCTCGGCCTTTTGCCTGGTGTTCTGTTCCACTCTTGCCGCCTTAGTTTCCGTCATACCAGTGTTATGTTCCTTGATTTTGCATCCCTAACACGGTGAGGGTTTATGGGCCCCTCTTGACAGTTTGCTTTGAATAAAACTCTTCCAGTAAGGACCAACATTGGTTTTACCATTTCTCAACATAATAACTAAACATGATAATAAATTTGACGCATAGGGAGTTAGTGCTACCCAAGGTTCGTTATTAAACATAATACAGGGGGCTAGTGCTGATGGCGTTGTCCAAACTAGAGCACCGTGCGGGCAACCTGGGGCAACTCGGGACGTCAGTTACTGTACGCTTCGCTCATCCGGTCGTGGCCTGAGACGAGATACGCGCGGCTAGTATCAAGGTGTTGGCACGCCGGGAGGTCTTGCTGGACTTGTTTTACCATTGTTGGAATGTCTTGTGTACTGAGATCGGAGTTTGATCGGATGTCCCGCGACGGAGGATTGTCTCCGCGGATAGTGAGCATGTCATGAGGATTATCTCCACGTAAGTTGGGACACCCCTACAGGGTTTAAACTTTCGATAGCCATGCCCGAGGATATGTGGTAGATGGTTGTTTTTATTATCCAGTTGTAGAGAACTTGGCACCAGATTCGGAATAAAATACACCAACCACTTGTGTAACTGTGATCGTCTCTTTTCGGGTGAGTTCCAGAAGAGAACACGGTGGGGTTATGTTTGAACGTAAGTAGTTCAGGATCACTTCTTGATCATTACTAGTTTGCGACCGTTTGCGTAGTTTCTCATCTTACTCTTGTACTCGTAAGTTAGCCACCATATAATGCTTAGTCGCTTGCTGCAACCTCACCACTTATCCCTTCCCTACGAATTAAGCTTTGCTAGTCTTGATACCCATGGTAATGGGATTGCTGAGTCCTCGTGGCTCATAGATTACTACAACAACAGGTGCAGGTATAGGTAAAAACGAAGCTTTGACGTGAGAGCGATGCTCGCTTGTTTGGAGTTCTTCTTTTGCTTCTTCGATCAAGGGATAGGTTCCAGGTCAGGGAGCCTGGGATTAGCACGGTGGATGTCATTCTTCATTTTTGTTTGATTTCACTCATAGTCGGATGCTACTCTTGTCTGTATGATGATTGCTATGTATTGATGTATTGATGTAGTCATGTTGTAGCTTGTGGCGAGTGTAAGCCTTTATCTTGTATTCTCATCTATTCAGTACATGGTATGTTGTAATGATATCCACCTTGCTATGCGCTCGAAATCCGGTTGTGCCCCAATCATGAGTTCATCACGTGATTGGGATAGAATCACATCTTGGGCGCTACAAGTTGGTATCAGAGCCTTACTGACTTTAGGAGCCCCAATGATTGATCGAACTGCAGCCGTTGTTGAGTCTACAAGAAAACTATTTTGAGTCTAGTTATATCAGAGAGTAGGAATTTTTTTTACTCCTCGCCCCCTTCGTCGCTTTGGTGAGGAATCATGACGTAGGTGTTTTCCCAGTCTTCTATCCTTTTTCACTCAATTTTTTTAGGATCACGCGGGTACTGTTGGATCGTTGCGATATCATTGTGATGGGGATTCTTTCTTGGAGCCTCCTGACATTTAGGGGTTGTGGAAGTGTCCTAGGGAGTTGAGCTCCAAGGTGTTTTCATCATAGTGCTTACCGTTTCAGTTCCGGAATACCATAGGTCGCCGACATCGAATACGCTTCTATACTCTTTGTGGTGAGAGTAGTTTGATGACACCCAGTACTGGGGAGAGCGATCAGATGTATTGCCACAACTAGTATATCAGATGTTTTCAAAGGTCTGAGGTACACAATTTCTGAGGTTTTCTTGGTTATGTGTAGACGGATGGATACATTTGGTGTGTAGGATTTGTTAGTTGTGTGAGATATTTGTGCCTCCCTGTATCCCCAACACCAGATTGCCTAACTAGAAAGTTTCGGGAGTTCATAGGTGGGAATTCAAGTAGTTACCTAGGATATCTTTCTGACAGATGCATGATATGAGATTGGTGTTCGACGTCTAGTGGTCCTCCTGTCCATGGTTGGTTTTATAGTGGTCTCGTTATGTCTTAAAGAGTCCTTGGCCATGCTGAGTCGGGGATGCTTCGTATGTCATGTGCACTGCCCTGTACATGACGGTGCTGTACGATCGAGCCCGTGCGGGCCCCACCATGAAAATTTCGGACGAAATCTCTATCATATGTTTGTTTCGGCTTATTCCACAAGCCAATCCTTTGTTTTGTTTTTAGTTGTGGTTTTGAGTTGCTTCGAAGTCAAGTGTTGATTCCATACCTTTTCCTAAGCGGTGTTCTCATATTTTTCTGGGAGTGCTTGAAAGTGCGTTATATCGACTAGAGGGGGGGTGAATAGGCGATTTTTATGAAAGTCTTCAAAACGTGGAAGTTATGACGACAAACAGCAGAGATATGCCTATTACTATGCAGCGGAAGGTGGACTACACTAGGCAAGCCATGGTCAAGTATCAACAGAGTGAAAGCACAGTGACAAATAGCTGCAGTGTAATAAGGATCAGGTAGGAAGATGTTATGAAGCCAAACAGATCATACACTCACGTTGTGAAGACAAAACATAGAACAGACATGCAATGACTTCACAATGAGTAATCAGTAAGTAAAAGGAAGCGAAGATGAAACCAGTGACTCGTTGAAGACAATGATGTGTTGGACCAGTTCCAGTTGCTGTGACAACTGTACGTCTGGTTGGAGCGGCTAGGTATTTAAACCTTAGGACACACAGTCCCGGACACCCAGTCCTGAACACGCGGCTCAGGACACCAAGTCCTCACCGTATTCTCCTTGAGCTAAGGTCACATAGTCCTCGCCCAATCACTCTGGTAAGTCTTCAAGGTAGATTCCCAAACCTTCACAGACTTCGTTCACTGGCAATCCACAATGTCTCTTGGATGCTCTGAACGCGGCGGCTAACCATCTGGAGGATGCACAGTCCTCAAGTGTAATAAGTCTTCAGATCGCACAGACAAGAAGACTTAAGTGATGCCCAATTCTCTCTGGCTCTGGTGGTTAGGTCTTTTATCCTCAAAGGGAATTCTCTCTCAAAGGCTTCGAGGTGGGTTGCTCTCAAACGACAAAAGCCGTACTCTCAAACTGAGCAGCCAACCATTTATGGTTGTAGGGGGTGGGCTATTTATAGCCACTTGGCAACCCGACCTGATTTGTCCGAAATGACCCTGGGTCACTAAGGAACTGAAACGTGTTCCAACGGTCAGATTTCAAACTCACACGGCAACTTTACTTGGGCTACAAGCAAAGTTGACTTGTCCGACTCTGGACAAGATTCGCTCTCATTGTCTTCACTCGAAGACATAGGTTTTTGGTTTAGGCATCACTTCAGTCATTTTGACTGGTTCTCTTGGACCCCACTTAACAGTACGGTGGTTCCTATGACTCAACACAAACGAAAAAGAACTACGAAAGATCTAAGTCTTCGAGCTCCATAGGCTTCATATCGTGTCTTCTCTTGTCATAGACTTCAATGTGAATATCTTCATATACCACCTTTGACTTCAATGTCTTCATAAAGTTTTAGGGGTCATCTCTGGTAGTAAAACCGAATCATGAGGGACTTCTACCTGTGTTATTCTGCAATTCTCACAAGCACATTAGTCCCTCAACTAGGTTTGTCGTCAATACTCCAAAACCAACTAGGGGTGGCACTAGATGCACTTACAGTGCTAATCCTTCTTGTTTATTGAGATTTTCATGTCAATCCCTTTTCAACCGATGCACTTCTCTTCAAGTTATTCCATACAGACGCTGTTGAGGAGCCTGAGGATTCGTCCGTTTCATCCGTCCCAAGTTGCATTTGTTTTTCCAACCCTCTCACCCTTTTCTTCAAGGACTCGGAGTTCTTGATCAAGTATCCTTTTATTTATGTGAAGCTTCATCATCCTTTACTCCCAAGTTTTTCATCCGGGGATTCCTTCATGAAGATGCTAAGGAAGCTTCAAGTTCATCATTCTTCATTCTCATTTTTCTTTTCTGGTGGATTCAATTCAACCTTTGGTGTTGATCATATCTCTTCCTCTTCTTTCATGAGTTTTTTCCATGTTGGAATTTCTTATCCAAGGCTCTCTTATTTATTCATCTCCCTCTATTTCTTCTCCAGAGTGTTGAAGACATCTCAGAAGATTCGTGATCCGCTCGTTCCATTTCGTGATTGTTATCTCATTCAAGCCATTTAATTCAACCGGTGTAGTCTCTCTTTAAAAATCGTTCAATGGTGTAACTTTTGAGTGGGCCCTAACCCATAGATCTTTCCCCAGGATCTTAACTTACTCTTCTATTTTTTTCTGGAGTTATTCTCAAATTCTTTTCAAAGTTGACATCAGAATGAATTATCATCGGTCATATGTCTTTCTCTAAGATCTTTCAAATTCTTTCATCGTTGGTTCAACCTTTCTATTCTTCATTGTTCTGGAGTGCCTCACTAATTTTGCTGGTGTTTCTCATCATCATTCTCAGCATTGAAGATCGAAGAAGAGTTTCTCTTAAATCTTGGCCCATTCTCATGAGGATTAGTGGTTCTAGCTTCATGTGATCCTCATAATTGTTTTCGATTGTGAGAATTCTTTTTATACCAATCCGGAGTATTTCAGGAGTTGCTTTCCTCTCTCGATCATCCAAAGGCCATCGTTTTAGAAGAGTTATTCGTTCTTAGCTATCAGCTCTCGTCCTACAAATCTTACCGGTGCATCGTTCAAGTATTCTCTAGTCAGCTTGTCATCTCTTGATTCTCTTGTATCAAAATTCTCTCAAGTATCTTCGTTCTTTTTCTAATTCTTCCTGGAGATTCGTTCTCTTCTCTTCAATTGTTTTCAATTCTTATGGTGGTTCTTTCAAGATTCCTCTTCTCTTTATCATATCAATTCATTTGTTCTTTTCAAGTCCTACCGGTGGTTCGTTGAAGACCTTACCAAGTTTACGCTATATCTCTTCTTAATCCTTTCCAATGAGAATGAGTAGTATGCCAAATCCATTGTGGGTCATCAATTTAATTGATGAAGTATACACATAACATAATTCTTATTCTTGTTTCCTCGAGGTGATTAATTCGTTCTCCCAGAGCATGTTCATGATGAATAAATTCTAAATCCCAAGTGCTTCATACTTTTTGCGGAGTTCCAAGCTCTCTCAATTATCTCGTCACGAAGCTCCACATAAATCATTGCAAGGATTCATCTTATTCTTTTCAAGCTTCCTTTCTTTGCGACCATTTTGTTATCTATCCGGAGTTCTTCGAGAGTTTCTTCATGGTCATTGATCAAGGATTTAATTCATTCTGGAAGTGTTCTCCAAGATTCTTCTTGGAGCTCAAGTATTCTTCGTCTTGCTTTCCAAGGTGCAATTCTTTCTACATTATCTTGTGATATGGTGTTATGTCACCCTTGACAATTTCCCTTCGTGTTTCATGATTCACATGTTGTCAAGAATGAGGTATTTTAAATCCATCAATCTCTTCCTTGGATTTATCTTGGTAAAGGTTTCACCTAAAGCCTTCCCTAAGGAATGTTGCTAATTGTGGAGCTTATAAATGATCCAAGTTATCTCTTTATTCCTCGCGGTGAAATAAGTTTTCATCATTTGGTTGATCTCAAGCAATCAATCATTTGGTAGTGGTAGAATTTCACCTCAAGTTTTGAGATGTTTCCATAAACCCACAAGGAGCATATCATTTGATTGTTGATTCTCCATTCAAGCCTTCCTCGTAAGGATGTTGTTTCAATTTCATTCGTGGTAGAAGATGTTAGTTTTCTCTTCTCCGTTCTTTCCATTCCATTCTCACATTTATTCTGGAGGCTTTATGATGCTACTCTATTCGACCTATCATCTGAGTTTATCAAGATCATGTGTTTTCCCTTTGTTTATCCATTCAACTAGAGTGTCATGTCCCCTTTTTAAGTCCTTTTCATCATCTCAAGTGTTGCCCCTCTTTTAACCGAACTGCTGCCCGAGTCTTTCTCTCTCATCTCCTTTTGATTAGAGTGTTTCAAATGCATTCTTGACATTTGGGCTCGTTAGTCATATCCTCAACCTCCAAGTACCTTGTTCCTCTATTCTAACGGAGTGGTTTCAACTTCATGTGACTCTGTTGTGTCATTCCCTTCAAGTTTTCAACCTTTCAAAGTTTGCTGGTTTCACTCGTTTGTCGAAGAACACTTCGTTTTACCTCTTCTCTTGCTCTTTCGTTTGTCATCCCTAGATCCCGGGGCAAGATCTTTTGTAAGTGGAGGAGAGTTGTAACGACCCAAGACTAACGCTCTAGGTGCCTTCCATGTATTTTGAGTTTCGTCGTGTGATTTGTTTTGTTTGTTGCATTCATCATAGCATCATTTGCATTGCATCATGTCATCATGCTTCGTCTCATTAACTTTTGCATCTCAAATAAACAAATCGTATGGATCTTTGGTCCATTTAAAAGGAGGGATGTTTACAATGGTGATTTCTCTTTATAACATATACGAAGTCTCCCAATATTATTAAGGAGCTATAGTAAAATATTACATTAATTGGAATGCACCAGAACACATGTACAATTTAATCCCTTGCCTTTTCTATCTAACTTCTTGACCTCAAACTTTGTCCTGAAATTCTTTTATCGTTTTCATGAGCTCGGCCGAAAATCTCAACATTTTGGACATTCAAAATCCCACCTCTAGTTCAAACCAATTTGAACTTAATTCAAATGAGATTGAACTTAAACTTACAATCATGCCCACTCCTATTTTTCATGGACGGTGCACATTTTTGTGAGTCCAAGAAATTTAACACCTTCCCAAAATTCCTTCTCCAACCATTTCTTCTCTCCTGCTCTTTCTTTGCTACTTTCTGTTTCGGAAATAAAAGAGGAGTGAGGGAGAGAGAGCATAGCCCAGCAGGCCTGCCTAGGCCCAACTCCAGCACCGACCCACCTCTCCTAGGCCCAGTCAGCCTCTTCTTAACCTAACCCTCCCCCGATCCCATCCCCTCGATCCCCATCTCTCCCTCTCATTCTTGCCCGCCGCCACATGCGCACACACAGAGGAGCGGCACCCTTTCCCCGTCCCCGACCACCTCTCCTCTTGCTCCTCCACGCGGTGCCGACCGGCGACCAAGGCGAACGGGAACCGCATCAGAGCTCCTAACTCTACGCCCATGCCGACCTAGTACCTCTCCTGGAGCCGCTCGCTGCTGCTGCTCTTCATCGAGGTGCAAGTCCCGTCGATCTGCAGCCATCTCGCTCGCGCCCTTCCTCCTCGCCGGTGTTCTGCTCGAGGCCCAGCCCCGCGCACCCCTGTGCCCGTGAGCAGGGTACCCCGAGGACGCCAGCCGCCCTCCTCTACCAACCAGCGCCGCCTCCTTTAACTCCCCCCACTGCCACTGCCGGGAATGGGTTCCCAGCGCCCAGATCTGCCATCGCCGCGTCATCCCGGAGCTCCCAGCCGCTGGCTCGGCCGCTCCTCTGCTCCCGCCTTCCCTGCTTGCTGCTTCGACTCCCTGCCCGGGCTTCGTTTTCATCACAGATGTGGGGTAGCAGCTGAACCTCGGCATGATTCTGTCAAACGCCGCAAGTCCGATGCCAAGACCACCTCAAGTTCGACTACATGTAACACCGAGTACGACTACACACCGAGTACGACTACACACGGAGATGCGTCAAGTTCCACTACCATCGACCCGTGTACGACTACGTGGATTCACAAGTACCGTTCGGACCGCCGAGTTCCTCTATGATGACTCGAACACGAACCGTGTATGATCTGACTACTGCTGTCGTGATTTTGACTACAAAACATGTACCACTACTTCCACTACAATCATTGAGTACCTCTACTTCCCATGACGAACATGAATGACTACACCGCTTTGACCTAAACCACCTCGAATCGCATGCTTCAAAGGTATAACTGTCGAGACGACCGTCCAAGTGGACGTATGCATGAATTTTATGAGATGCCCGTGTTTGCGCCGTGTCCAAATTGTCGCTTACGCGCTCCTCTTTTGCCATGTGACCGATATGTGGGACACCCGGTTGCTGGGATCACCCCACCATCTTTTGCATGTTCTGCATGACCACACTTCCTTTTGCACTGGTATCTCCATAAGCTACTGGAACGGATATGTTGTCGTGGCACCATTTTCGTTGTAGTTGCCGTGGCACCCCTTTCATTCCGTCATAGTGAAAAATGCTTCATAACATGCTCATCGCAACATTTTATTAAATTTCCATAAGACTTGCATATGTCAAAATGTTTAAAATTGTTGTCCGCATCATGATAACAACATCTAAAATGTTTAAAATTGTTATTTGCGTTAAAAATTGCTAAGTGACATGTGGGGACTTACCAAAATTGTTGTTTGTGGTTCCGACCTCATTTAAACTTGCCTAGATAGCTAGTTTGATTATGCCTCACCTCTTACCATGTTAACCAACATTTAATATTGATGAGTAACCTAATCTAGAGAGAACTAAATGATTGAATGTGGTGTTTCATCGATATGCAAATCGTTGCATATTGAGCTCCACTTAATTTGTAGTATTATTTGTTGCACTTTGCCATGCCATGCCTCTTTAAATTAGACATGCATCATGCGTGATTGTGCATCATGCCATGTTTACGCTAGTGTGTTAACCACGTTGTTTGTTTCTTTCAGGTTGTGCTCCTTCTCGATAGTTTCGGTTATGTTGCGGTTGTGAGGACTCGTTCGACTACGTTGGTTCTTCTACTTCATGGATTTGGTCTTCTTCCTAGCGGGATTTCAGGCAAGATGACCGTCACCTTGGATCTCACTACTATCTTTGCTACGCTAGTTGTCTCGATGCTATTGCTATGTCGCGCTACCCAACACTTGTTTATCAAGCCTCCCAAATTGACATGATAGCCTCTGACCTTTTTCACCATCGCAAAAAACCATTGTTTAGTTATGTTACTACTTTGGTTAGCCCCTCTTATAGCATTGCTAGTCGCAGGAGCAGTTGCAGGTTGTTCCATGTTGGGACATGGGTATCATGGGATATCACAATATTTCTTATTTAATTAATGCATCTATATACATGGTAAAGGGTGGAAGGCTCGGCCTTTTGCCTGATGTTTTTTCCACTCTTGCCGCCTTAGTTTTCGTCATACCAGTGTTATGTTCCTTGATTTTGCGTCCCTAACACGGTGAGGGTTTATGGGCCCCTCTTGACAGTTCGCTTTGAATTAAACCCTTCAAGCAAGGCCCAACATTGGTTTTACCATTTTCTCAACATAATAACTAAACATGATAATCAATTTGACGCATAGGGAGTTATCGCTACCCGAGGTTTGTTATTCAACATAATACAGGGGGCCAGTGCTGATGGCATTGGTCCAAACTAGAGCACCGTGCGGGCTACCTGGGGCAACTCGGGACGTCAGTTACTGTATGCTTCGCTCATCCGGTCATGGCCTGAGACGAGATAAGCGCGGCCACTATCAGGTGTCAGCACGCCGGGAGTTCTTGCTGGACTTGTTTTAGCATTGTCAAAATGTCTTGTGCACCAGGATCCCGAGTCTGATCGGATGTCATGCGATGGAGGGTTGTCTCCGTGGATCGTTAGCTTGTCATGGGCTAAGTTGGGACACCCCTGCAGGGTATAAACTTTTGAGAGCCATGCCCATGGTTATGTGGAAGATGGGAGTTTTTAATATCTGGTTGTAGAGAACTTGACACCAGATTCGGAATAAAATACACCAACCGTCTGTGTAACCGTGATCGTCTCTTTTCGAGTGAGTTCGAGAAGAGAACACGGTGGGGTTATGTTAGAACGTAAGTAGTTCAGGATCACTTCTTGATCATTACTAGTTTGCGACCGTTTGCGTAGTTTCTCATCTTACTCTTGTACTCGTGAGTTAGCCACCATATCATGCTTAGTCGCTTACTGCAACCTCACCACTTATTCCTTCCCTACCAATTAAGCTTTGCTAGTCTTGATACCCATGGTAATGGGATTCCTGAGTCCTCGTGGCTCACAGATTACTACAACAACAGGTGCAGGTATAGGTAAAAGCGAAGCTTCGACATGAGAGCGATGCTCCCTTGTTTGGAGTTCTTCTTCTACTTCTTTGATCACGGGACAGGTTCCAGGTCGAGGATCATGGGATTAGCAGGGTGGATGTCGTTCTTCTTTTTCGTTTGATTTCATTCGTAGTCGGATCCTGCTCTTTCTGTATGATGATTGCTATGTATTGATGTATTGTTGTATTCATGTTGTAGCTTGTGGCGAGTGTAAGCCTTTATCTTGTATTCTCATATATTCAGTACATGGTATGTTGTAATGATATCGACCTTGCTAAGAGCTCGAAATGCGGTTGTGCCCGAATCATGAGTACATCACGTGATTGGGATAGAATCGCATCTTGCGCGCTACAGGGATGACCTTCATCCTGTTGTCCTGGTGGTCATGGTCTCGTTGCACCGATATGGAAACCTTTGCTTGATTCCTCGGGACTCTGCGCCCGCGCTTGCATCCTTGGCACCAAAGGGGAAACTGGTACACTACACCCGCTGGCGCCCGCCTGGCCTTGGTCTTCATGGCTCACGTCACTTGAACCTCGCGAGGTACACCTTGCATTGATATCTCCGCTCCTCAAGAGCCAGCCTAGTGAGGGGAGGTCTTGGTGTCGTCCGCCTCACGAGGCTTGGCCCCTCGGGAGGGTCTTGGCTCGTTGTTGCTGAAACTGGGCTGTACCGGGCCGCCGATGGAGCCACACCGTGCGCCGCAGGCAGGCAGGTCTGGGTACCCCCACTCCCAGGATGCCGACAGCGGCAACCGCTCTGGCCGCAGAAGTTTCCGAACTCAATCGGAAGCTTAAGGTGGTCGATGAATAAATCGACCGCATTAACAGGCGGTTCGATGATACGCAAGGTATGCGTATAATGTTAAAAGTTTAGTTGTATATCAGAAGTGATAGTTATATTCAGATATTAACTCATGTAATGCTTTGATTATGAGCATAGTTGGCGCAACTGAGGTTAAGACCCTCAGAGGCGCCCTTGCATAGGCCAAAAGGAGGCGAAGGTGAATAAGGCAGCGGCTGACAAAGCGGCTGTCGAAATAAAGACCGAACATGCCGCCCACCGCCAACATGAAGCTCGGGTAGCCGAAGTTGAGTAGGAACTGAAAGATGCCATCGGCAAGTGCGAGGCTTTGGAGGAGGAGACTTAGGCCCAATCATCCGAACTCGCCAAAGCTCTCTAGGAGTGTAAAGAGGCGTGGGTCAAGTCCCGGAGTGCTCGCGAAGAGATCCGTCAGTGAAGCAGATTGCGGCAGGTAAGGCCTTTCTTTTGTAGAGTATTTTTGGAGGTGAAAGATATGCTTTACTCACTCGAGTGTGGAGTTCTCCAGACGCGTTTGCAGATCTTCCGAGGAGTGTCGCTGATGCTGCACAGTTCTTCCGAGCCCAGGAGGGGAACTCAATTGAGAAGCTGTTTTGGTCGTAGTTTCTTGCGCCGGAGCATCTGACGCCTCTAAACGACTATCTGAAGCAGCTAATGGTGCTGCATAGGGTGGCAGGCTTGGCCATGAAGGACTTAATAGTCCAACTCTGGCCGGCCGAACCTATTCCTAGCACCTACTTCGGTTTGGTGAAGCATCGGCCCCACATTGATGCTATCAAGTTCGACCTACATAGAGGGTGCTCGGATGGTCTTTGCCAGCGTCAAGATGCACTGGGCAAAGATGAAGTCCACCGACGTGGCGACCGCAGGCCCGCCGAAAGGCAAGGAGCACCTCAAGCCGGAGAGGTACTTCGAAGACATCCTAGCAGGGGCCCGAATAGTAGAGGGCAGTGTTCTAAGGACGTGATATTTGATTAGATGTCTGCGGGTTGTAAAAACTATGTTATGATCCCCTGCTTGTAATATATTTGTGCCTTTTATTTTAAGCGATTTTCCTCCTGTGCGGCCGTTTAATTCTAAAAGTTTCCAGTCGTCGGCTACAGGCCCCACATAGATGCTACAGGGGTGTTCAGTCATGACGCATGACCATGCTTTATCCAATGTCTTGGCCCGTAAAGGAGGTGTCCGCGAGGTGAACCAGGAAATCAGACTATGCAACTTTATTACTTTCACTTATCCATAGGAGTTTGACGGTGGGGCTAAGTACTATCCCCTAGTGCGTGTGCGGCAATCCAAACTAAGGTGCCTTTTCCACATGGCTAGATGAAGACCATCCCCTCGTATACCACGGAGAAAATCACTAACAATTTGTAGTAAGTCACCGAATCACCGACTAGCACTCGCTTTATCATGACAGTCAGTTTTCGGCTTTCTCTACTGAGGTATTCGACCAGACGAACCTGAAATACAATCGCAGTAGTTCTCCATTTACTACCTTAGACGAACAAGCGGAACGTAAGGTGGTAAGCACAAGAGTCGGGCAACCCAACTATAGAACAAAGACATGATTCAGAGCCGATGCATATAGTACAATATTCGGGACGCCAAAGAGTTCCCTATAGGTGTTCGGAATTGAAAACATGCATAGCCGAATACAACCCCCCGGTGTTAAGGCCGGACTAAAGCACGTGTGGCAATATGAAGTGAGGGAATATAGATGGCAAAATAGATCACTACCAAACGGAAGTGGTGATCAACTGTTTCCTTTATATCCTGGTTAATACATCGAGACGTGCTATTATACATAATGCCATGAATGTCGAGGCTATTTTACATGCCGAGAGTTTATACAAGGGAAAGTTCTACATAGGGCCTAAAAGCAGTGGTTTTGAAGATCCCAGTGGTGCCCTGTCGCATGTCTGCGTCGTTTCTCCTTGGTGAGGAATCCTTTGAGAGAAGAAGTTGATGGTCGGTTATAAGGAAGGGGAGCCTGGAAAAGAGCCAATGTACAATCGTAGGGTCGGTAGGTTTTTAATGAACCCGTAGTACAAAAAAAGAAAAAGAGAAAAAGGCTAAGGTACAAATAGGGTCAAGCCGTACTATAGACCTATTCCGCAGTATGCCTCCGGCGCTGCCCAAGGTATTTTAAGTGTGTAATTATGCATGCGCGGTACATATGCCGCAACCTTATGGGGCGATCGACAAAGGCTGAACTGCTATTCAAGCTCTGGATCTGCCGAACTGTCGTGCTGTAATGTGGATCAGACTCGCTTAGTAGTGTCATGGGCCTTAATGACCGATCAGTTGTTTAGCTTGATGAGGCGCCATTCTGTACCTCGGCTGCTAGGGCCGCGGTGTGCTCCTTAGTACGGAGGGATCTCTCAATATTTCCATTGAATGTGATGACGCCACGTGCTCCGGGCATTTTGAGCTTTAAGTAAGCATACTGTGGGACTGCATTGAAGTGGGCGAAAGCAGTTTGTCCAAGCAGTGCATGGTAACCACTTCGGAAAGGGACGATATCGAAGATCAATTCTTCACTTCAAAAGTTATCTGGAGAGCCGAATACTACTTCTAGTGTTAAGGAGCCCGTGCAGCGGGCCTCTACACCAGTTATCACTCCTTTAAAGGTAGTGTTACTATGCTTGATTCTTGACGGGTCAATATCCATCTTACGGACTGTGTCTTTGTAAATCAAGTTGAGACTGCTGCCGCCGTCCATAAGGACTCTAGTGAGATGGTATCCATCGATAATGGGATTGAGTACCAGGGCCGCCGAACCTCCATGATGGATACTAGTTGTGTGGTCCCTGCGATCTAAGGTGATCGGACAAGCCGACCATGGGTTGAATTTTGGGGCGATAGGCTCTATAGTGTAGACGTCCCTTAGTGCACGCTTGCACTCCCTCTTGGGGATGTGTGTGACATATATCATATTCACTATTTTCACTTCGGGGGGAAACTTCTTTTGTCCCCCTTGTGTTCGCAGGCCGGGGCTCATCATCGTCCTCGATTTGAGGTCTTTTCCCCTTATATTCGGTATTTAATTTATCGGCCTATTTAAAAACCAAGCAGTTTATGTTGGTGTGTTTGGCAGGCTTGTCAGGGGTGCCATGAATCTGGCAAGGCCTATCTAGTATTTTGTCCAAATTGGATGGACCGTCTCTATTTCCTTTGAACGGCTTCTTCTGCTGACCGGGTTTGAAGCCGCTGAATCCGTCATTTACCGTTGTATCCTCAGTTTCCTCGTTATTGTTCCAATGCTTATTTTTGCTTCGTCGTTGCCTTCCATTGCCATCCCTAGCTTTAGAGGTGCCAGGGTCACTCGTGTTGTTGCTTCTACGAGCCAACCAGCTATCTTCGCCCATGCAGAAGCGGGTCATAAGTGAAGTGAGAGCTGCCATAGTTTTGGGCTTTTCCTGACCAAGGTGTCGGGCGAGCCATTCATCATGGACACTATGTTTAAATGCCTCTAAGGCTTCAGCGTCCGAACAGTCGATGATTTGGTTCTTTTTAATTCAGAACCGAGTCCATAGTTTCTAGGCTGACTCTCCAGGCTACCGGACTATGTGACTTAGGTCATCAACATCCGGTGGTCAAACATAAGTGCCCTGAAAGTTTGTCACACCCTCGATGCGACTATAACTCCCACGTGTCGAGGCACGACTTAGAGACATAATCGCATTGAAGGCATATGTCCCAAGTTAGGCAATCTTCACAACATCCCATGTAATATAGATAATAAAAGGGGAGATAACATAGTTGGCTTACACTCGCCACTTCAATCAAGTACATAAATAGCATTACAACATTCAAACACTCATGGCCCGACTACGGCGCCAAAATAAAAGATAACCCAACATGCGACACGGTCCCGATCACCCCAACTGGGCACCACTACTGATCATTAGGGAAAGGCACGTAGTATCGTTGAGAGTCCTCGTCGAACTCCCACTTGAGCTCAAGCGCGCCATCTGGAGCGGAATCATCAGGCCCTGCATCTGGTTTAATAGTAATCTGTGAGCCACAGGGACTCAGCAATCTCGCACCCTCGCGATCAAGACTATTTAAGCTTAATAGGTAAGGCAAGGTAAATATGTGGAGCTGCAGCAAGCGACTAGCATATATGGTGGCTATCCTGTTCGCAAAAGAGAGCGAGAAGAGGAGGCAAAGCGCGAACGAGTAACTAGAGGGCAATCCTGCGGCAAGCATTACTCCAACACCGTGTCCACTTTCCGGACTCCACCGAAAAGAGGCCATCACGGTAACTCACACTGTTGATTCATTTTAATTAAGTTAAGGTTCAAGTTATCTACAACCGGACATTAACAAATTCCCATCTGCCCATAACCGCGGGCACGGCTTTCAAAAGTTCAAATCCCTGCAGGGGAGTCCCAACTTAGCCCATGACAAGCTCTCACGGTCAACGAAGGAATAGACCTCCTCCCGGGACATTCCGATCAGACTCGGTATCCCGGTTCTTCAAGACACTTCGACAAGTTAAAACAAAACCAGCAACACCGCCCGAATGTGCCGACAATTCCCGATAGGAGCTGCACATATCTCGTTCTCAGGGCACACTCAGATGAGCCAGACGTCGGGTAGGCCAGCCCAGAGTTGCCCCTGGTAGCCCCGGACATCGCTCGGTTGGACCAACACTCAGAGGAGCACTGGCCCGGGGGGGTTTAAAATAAGATGACCCTCGGGCTCCGGAAACCCAAGGGAAAAAGAGGCTAGGTGGCAAATGGTAAAACCAAGGTTGGGCATTGCTGGAAAAGCTTTAATCAAGGCGAACTATCAAGGGGTTCCCATTATCACCCAACCGCGTAAGGAACGCAAAATCCGGGAACATAACACCGATATGACGGAAACTAGGGCGGCAAGAGTGGAACAAAACACTAGGCGAGAGGCCGAGCCTTCCACCCTTTAACAAGTATATAGATGCATTAAGATAACAAGGCAATATAATGATATCCCAACAAGTAAATAATGTTCCAACAAGGAACGGTCTCCAATCTTCACCAGCAACTAGCAACGCTATAAGAGGGGCTGAGCAAAGCGTTAACATAGCCAATCAACGATTTGCTAGGACATGGTGGGTTAGAGGTTTGACATGGCAATTTCAGAGGCATGATAAGCAAGTGGTAGGCATCGTAGCATAGGCATAGCAAAAGAGCGAGCATCTAGCAAAGCAAAGATAGTAGTGATTTCGAGGGTATGATTATCTTGCCTGCAAAGTTGTCAGAGTTGACTGGATCCTCGAAAGCAAACTCAATGGGCTCCTCGTTAGAGAACTCGTCTCCCGGGTCTAACCAAACAAGACAAACAAGCAACAAGGACACAATCAACCACGTGCAAGGCTCAAACAATATGATGCAAAGATGGTATGCTATGCGGGATGCGGTATGTGACGCATATGCAAGATTTGACAAGGAAAGAATGAACCTGGACTCAACATGGAAAACCAAGGGTGCCACTAGAAAGATGAGATGAAATCGCTTGAAAACGATATAAAGATCACCGGAAACGAAGTTACGGTTTGGAAATGGCAAGCAATTCAAATATGACACCGGTCTGCGATTTACAGCAAGTAGCCATCTAAATGCAACAAGATGAACATGCTACAGCACCCAAACATGGCAACAAAATACATGGAAGGGATCCACTCAAGATGCTTAACAAAAGTCTAGCATTGAGTTACGGCCAATTCATCCATTAACAGGTTCAAACAAGCATGGCAAAAATGCATTTGGCAAACAGATCTCAGACTTGGTGAAATTAACACTTGTCTGGAATTTCAGATCAGATAGCACTCTTTGGAGCAACAAAACTACATGCTACAGGACCTGAACATGGCAAAGTAAAGCATGGCATCGAGCTACTCAAAGAGCTTAACAAAAGTCCCTTAGTGACATTGAGCCAAAAGGGATCAGAAAATACATTTGCAAGCATGTGAACATGGCAAAAACATAATCAGATCACAGACTTAGTGAAAACTGGAGCATGCTGAAACAGATATCAAGTAGGCATGTTTACGAGCTCGATGCACTCACTACAGAGCAATTCATGGCAATCTAAGCATACACCCATCAATAATACACAAAATGCAAGCTAGACATGGCAAGAACAATAATATAGCATGCACGGATCAACTACAACATCCTTGGCAAAATCGCTAACAAGTAGACAATCTGCCCAGATTCATGAAATAGCAAAAGTAGAGCTCGATTGACTCATGCTAGGGTGCTCCATAATTGCAAACAAAGGCATGGATGGATAGAGCACTACAAAATTAACAAAACATCCTTACTAATCATCCTCAAAAGAGGCACATATCACTAGGAAACAACATGAACATATGGCCATATGAGATAAACAGGTCAAGGACTTAGTGGAAATGCTAAGTCCCTGAAATCAGCATTACCAAGTGCCTCACTTTGCAAGCTTGTGCTAGTCACCACACACATCACAAAAATACATGGGTTGTACCTCTGGAAAGATGGCAAAACCCCTAACAAAACACATGTAGAGCTCATGGGCATATCATGCACACAATAATCATGGCAAAAATGACAAATATCTAAATGGAGCAGCAGATCTGACAATTAACTCAAGTAGCACTCTTCTAACAGCATTTCGGGCATCAAGATGAACTCAAAAGAAAATGATGCAATGGAATGAAATGATGTGCTCTCTGAGACGAACATTTTGATATGCTATATGCCCAAAACGGAGCTGCGGATGCAAAGATACAACATGATGAACAAGGCAATATGAACTAGGGTTTTGGGAGAAAGTCAACCCAAACGTCCAGATCCAGATCCGGTGCACGGGAACCGAGGTCGCCGGAACAGTACGTCGGAGGTCGCCGGAGATGGCCGGAGGAGTCGGGGCGGCCGGCTTAGGGTGCGGACGTGGAGGAGGAAGCCGGAGGCGGCGCAGTGGCGGCGTCCGCGGCGGAAGCGGCGCGGCCGGAACGAGGAGGCGGCGCCGGGCGGCGATGGCGCCCGCGGCAGCACGGCGAGGCGGAGGTGGCCGGCGGCGGCCGGGTCGGGGAAGAGGCGCGCGGGCGGGCGGCGCGCGGGAGCCGGGCCGGTGGCGCGGGGCGGCGGCGCCTGCCACGTGGCGCGACGGGAGAGGGCGAGGGGACGGCGGCGGACGTGTCCGGCCGGGGACGGACGTGTCCGGCCGGTGCGATGTTTTTTTATGGTTTCGAAGAGGGGATCTGAGATTTGGAATGGGGGAGGTATATATAGGCATAGAGGGAGCTAGGAGAGTCCAAATGAGGTGCGGTTTGCGGCCACGCGATCGTGATCGAACGCTCTAGATGATGGAGAAGGTTTTGGTGGGTTTTGGTCCAAATTGGAGGGGTGTTGGGCTGCAACACACACGAGGCCTTTTCGGTCCCTCGGTTAACCGTTGGAGCATCAAACGAAGTCCAAATGGTACGAAACTTGACAGGTGGTCTACCGGTAGTAAACCAAGGCCGCTTGGCAAGTCTTGGTCCAATCTGGAAATGTTTAATCCCCACACACGAAAGAAAGGTAGAAATGGCCACCGGAGGAGAACGAAGCGCCGGAATGCAAAATGGACAACGGGGAAAATGCTCGAATGCATGAGATGAACACGTATGCAAATGCAATGCACATGATGACATGATATGATATGCATGACAACAAAAACAACACACGGAGACAAAACCCGAACCCGAGAAAAAATAACTTAAGGCCGGAAATGGCAAGAGTTGGAATACATATTAGGAAAATCATATCCGGGGTGTTACAAAGTTGTCTTGGAAGGCCTCCTCTAAGTCCTCCCAACTGCCAATGGAGTTCTTTGGGAGGCTATTCAACCAGTGCCATGTTGGCCCTTTTAGCTTTAGAGGAAGGTATTTAATGCCGTGGAGATCATCGCCACGAGCCATGTGAATGTGGAGAAGAAAATCTTCAATCCATACAGCGGGATCTGTCATCCCATCATCACTACAGGAATCAGGCACTTTACTGTCCACCATGGCTGATGGCAAAGGCATGCATGGCTGACGCCAAAGGCCTTTGCCGTCTGCTTCCGGCTGAATAGGCTACGACAAAGGGCTCTTTACCATCGGCTAATGGACGGCAAAGATGAAATGCTCTTTGCCGTCGGTCAGCAGACGGCAAAGAGCCCTGATGGCACAAGTGCCATGTTAGGTCCGTTAAAGGGTTAACGGCATGCTTTGCCGTCTACTGTCAGACGACAAAGACAATTGCACATTTGTCGTCTACCAACAGATGGCAAAGTAGCAAAATAGGCTAGCCCCCAGGTGCTGCCACGTGTCAAGCTATGGAGTCCGCTGGTAGATGGCAAAGGTGCAACGCTCTTTGCCGTTTGCCAGCAGACGGCAAAGTAACCAAATAGGCTAGCCAGTGCCCCAGGTTGTATAGGTAGTTGCCACATGGAAGATTTTTCGTCTGCTGGCTAATGGCAAAGCTCTTTGCCGTCTGCCAGCATACGGCGAAGAGCCTGTCTAGCCCCTGTTTTTTCTGTTTTTTGTTATATCCTTGCATTTTCAAAAGACATAAATTATATATATAGTTTCAACCTCAAACATATCCCATGTATCCATCATCTAGCAGTCAATCAATGTAACAGAACACATAGGGTATTAAAACATCCAATACATACATAGTTTCACGGAGTTCAACAACATACACATATAGTTTCATGGAGTTATTCAACATACATTGTTTATCAACACAAAATCAAAACAGAAACTAAAACTAGCAGTCCATCGGTCCAACTTCCATGAAGTGAATCAAATATGCAAAAATGGGAGTAAGCAAGTTAGAAGAAGAAGAAGAAGACTAGAAGAAGAAGAAGGTTTTTACCCTTTTCCTTCTCATTCTTCTTCTTTTATTCTTTCTTTTTCTTCTCTTTCTTCTTATATTCTTTATTTACTGGTCTTCCTTGTTTTTCTTCTTCTCATTCCTTATTTGTGTCATTTTGGAGCTTACATAGGTAATTATGCCACTTGTTAGCTAAGTAAGCTTATTATGTCAATTTGGAGGAAATTAAAGTAAGTATAGGGCATTTTTGTGCTAACATAAGTCATTATGCCATTTTTTAGCTAACATAGGTAAAATGGATCATTCTGGAGCTAACCTAGCTAAAATGGATCATATTGGAGCTAACATAGGTAAAATAGATCATATAGGAGCTAACCTAGGTAAACTTGCTCATTTCGGAGCTAACCTAGGTAAAATGGATCATATTGGAGCAAACCTAGTTAAAATGGGTCATTTTGGAGGTAACTTAACTAATTATGCCATTTTTGAGTGAACTAAGCATATTATGCCATTTTTTACATAAGTAAGCTAAGTATAGGTCTTTATTTAGCTAATCTAGGTAAATAAGCATATTAGAGCCAATTTAGTTAACTATAGATTATTTTGGAGCTAAGTAAGCTAATTATGTCATTTTGTAGGAAGATTGGCTAAGTCTAGGTCATTATGGTAACCATTTTGGAGGAAATAAAGGTAAGTCTAGGTCTTTATGCATTTGGTAGAAAAACACTAGAGAAATGTTACTGTCATCACGAAGGTGAAGGGCCAATCGGGTTTACGCCAGTGTCAGATGGAGAAGGACCGGACGGGGTCGGGGTTGCGCTAGTGCGAGACAGAGAAGGATTGGTTGGTGCTTGTGGGAGGCATGCTTCACCAAAGATCATTTGCCATGTCTCCATCGGATGTGGGGTTCCGGCAAACCCTTAAGGTTCGAACACTAGGGTGCGCGCGAAGTCTCTTCCTCCCACTGTTCCACGCCCTAGCTCGCTAAGATCTCGCGGACGAACTCGATGAACTCGCAACACAAAAGGACACAAGATTTATACTGGTTCGGGCTACCGTTGTGGTGTAATACCCTACTCCAGTGTGGTGGTGGTGGATTGCCTCTTGGGCTGATGATGAACAATACAAGGGGAAGAACAGCCTCCTCAGGTTGAGGTGTTCTTGTGCTTGGCTAACTTGTGTGGGTGAGAGTGGTCTCTCTCCGTCCTTCTGCTCTCGTCCCTTGTTATCGTCTGTCGTCCCCCCTGCGCGGTGGTGGCAAGCTCTACTTATATAGGCCCTGGTCCTCTTCCCAAATATTGAGAGGGAAGGGAGCCAACAACGGCAAGCAAATTTGAAGGGGGATAGCTAGCACAAGCCATCCTGACAAAGGTGGTCTCCGCCTGCAAAAGGCTCTGGTGGTGACACCGTCTTGGGCTCCACGATGACCTCCGTCTTGCCGTCCTTCTGGTCATGGTCTTATTGCACCGATACGGCGACCTTTGCCTGATGCCTCGGTACTCCTCGCCTGCGCTGGCCTCCTTAGCACCAAAGAGGAAACAAGGACGCTGCGTGCGCTGGCGCCCACCTGGTGTCGATCGTCATGGCTCACGTCACGAGAGCCTCGTGAGGTTTGCCTCGCCTTGATATCTCCGCTCCTCGTGAGCCTGCCCGACTAGGTGTAACGCCCCATATGTAACTTGCCATATTTGTATTCCTACTCTTGCCATTTTCGGCACTAAGTTATGATTTTCCCTCGTGGTTGGATTTCGTCTTCGTTTTGCTTTTGCTTTGTCATGCATCTCATATCATGTCATCATGTGCATCGCATTTGCATACGTGTTCGTCTCATGCATCTGAGCATTTTCCCCGTTGTCCGTTTTGCGTTCCGGTGCTCTTATGTCCTCCGGTGTCCCCCTTTTCCCTCTTTTCGTGTGAGGGTATTAAATGTTCTCGGATTGGACCGAGACTTGCCAAGCAGCCTTGGTTCACTACCGGTAGACCGCCTGTCAAGTTTCATGCCATTTGGACTTCGTTTGATACTCCAACAGTTAACCGAGGAACCGAAAAGGCCTCGTGTGTGTTGCAGCCCAACACCTCTCCAAAGTGGCCCAAAACCCACCTAAACCCCCTCCATCCTCTCGGTCGTTCAATCATGCCGGATCATTTCCACCCCTAACCCTAGACTCTTCCTCCTCCTGCCGTCGGACGCGTCCGATCGGGCCGGACACGTCCACGCCGCCGCCACCGACGAACCGCAAGCCGCCACGTGTCCCCCAAGGCCCGTCGTCTCCTCCGCCGCCCGAGTCTGCGCCCCTCCGTCCCCGCCGCCAAGTCCGGTCACCGCGCCGCCACACCGCTCGGCCGCCGCCTCGCCGCCCGCCACCTACTCCGCCGCCCAGCTCGCCGCCCGACGCCGGCCACCTCGGCTCCGGCCAGATCCGGCCACGGGCCGGCCGGATCCATCTTCCCCTTGCTCCGGCAACTCCTCCCCCGCAACGCCGACAAGCTCCTTCGAACTGCGGCGTGGATTCCTGCGAGCCCTGTCGAACCTCATAAAGCGTGCGATCCAGATCTGGGACAAACCCTAGGCTTGACCTCGTTTCTCCTCTAAGTCCCTAACAATTTTAGCATTTTTCATCATGTCATAACTTTGCATCCGTGGCTCCGTTTTGGGTGTTCTGTTGCAAGAGTGCTATGCAATGTTAGTTTCAGATTCTTAACAGTTTATGGTCATTTGTCATTTTTGCCATGTTTAATGTGTGCCTCGTATGAACTTGAGCCCTACATGTGTTTTGGGCTATGCCATGCCATCTTTACAAGGGTGTATGCCATGTATTTTTTTGATCTCTGTGGTGACTAGCACAAGCATGCGAAGTATCTCTCGTGATGTTGCTGATTTCAGAGACTTAGAATTCTTCGAAGTCATTTCCCTGATGATATTTTTATGCCATGTATTCATGTTGCTACAGAGTGATCCATGCCTCTTTTGAGCATGTTCAGTAAGGATGATTTTGAGATATTGTTATGCTCTATCCATCCATTTCTTTGTTTGCAATTATGGAGCAACCTAGCATGACTCAATCTTGATCTAGTTTTGCTATAAAATATTCCTGTCAGATTGTTTACGTGTTAATCAATTTTGCCGAGGTTGTTGTAGTTGATCCATGCATGATATGAGAGTGTTCTTGCCATGGTTAGCTTAATTATCATGTATTCTTGCTGGGTGTATGCTTAGTTTGTCATGCAATGCCTTGTGGTGAGTGCATCGAGCTCGCAAACATGCCTACGCAATTCTGTTTTGCCATGTTCCAGTTTTCTGCTAAGTCTGAATCTATTAACGAAACTTGCTATGTTCACATGGTTACCATTGTATTTTTTGATCCGTTTTGGCTTATGGTCAGTAAGGGACTTTTGTTGTATGCCTTGTGTAGTTTCATGCCATGCCTTGCTTTGCCATCATATGTTCCTGTAGCATGTTTTTACCTTGCTCTAAACATTGCTTCCTGATGTTAAATCCTGCCCTGTTGTTATTTTCACTAAGTCTGTGAACCTGTTATCTTTTGCACTTTTGCCATGCTTGTTTGAACCTGCTATTGTGTGATTTAGCCGTAGCTCAGTGTTCATCTTTTGTCAAGCATGTTGAGTGGATCACTGCCATGTGCTTTGTTGCTATGTTAGAGTGCAGTAGCTTATTTTTCTTGATGTATTTAGATGGCCTCGTGCTGTTAATCGCAGCTTTGTGCCATTATTGTTTTTGCTTGCCATTTGCAAAACGTGCATTCGATTCCGGTGATCTTCATATAGATTTCGACTGAAATCAACTCATCTTTCCAGAGGCACTCTTGGTTTTCCAAGATGAGGCCTCGTTAAATCCTTCCTTTCCGAAGCACGCATATGCATTGCATATCATATCATATCCCGCATATCATGCCATGTTTTGCATCATGTTGCTTGCGCATTGCACCATTGTTGATTGTGTCTCCCTTTGCTTGTGCTCTTGCTTTGGGTAGAGCCGGGAGACAAGTACGTGATCAAGGAACAAGTTGAGAACGTTTAAGAGGATCAAGCTTACGTCAACTCGGAGAACTTTGCAGGCAAGATGACCATACCCTCGAAATCACTTCTATCTTTGCTTGCTAGATGCTCGCTCTATTGCTATGCCTATGCTACGATACCTACCACATGCTTATCATGCCTTCCATATTGCCATGTCAAACCTCTAACCCACCTTATCCTAGCAAATCGTTGTTTGGCTATGTTACCGCTTTGCTCAGCCCCTCTTATAGCGTTGTTAGTTGCAGGTGAAGATTGGAGTTTGTTCCTTGTTGGATCATGTTTATTGTTGGGTTATCATTATTATGTCTTGTTTACATTAATGCATCTATATACTTGGTAAAGGGTGGAAGGCTCGGCCTTATGCCTGGTGTTTTGTTCCACTCTTGCCGTCCAAGTTTTCTGTCATACCGGTGTTATGTTCCTTGATTTTGCGTTCCTTACGCAGTTGGGTTATAATGGGAACCCCTTGATAGTTCGCCTTGAATAAAACTCCTCCAGCAAGGCCCAACCTTGGTTTTACCATTTGCCACCTAGCCTTTTTCCCTTGGGTTTCACGGACTCAAGGGTCATCTTTATTTTAAACCCCCGGGCCAGTGATTCTCTAAGTGTTGGTCCAACCCAGAGCACTGTGCGGGGCCGTCCCTTGGAAACTTGGGTTACGTTGGCTCCCGTACGCTTAGCTTATCCGGTGTGCCCTGAGAACGAGATCTGTGCAGCTCCTATCGGGATTTGTCGGCACAGCGGGTGGTCTTGCTGGTCTTGCTTTACCATTGTTGAGATGTCTTGTAACCGGGATTCTGAGTCTGATCGGGCCGTCCTGGGAGAAGGAATATCCTTCGTTAACCGTGAGAGCTTGTGATGGGCTAAGTTGGGACACCCCTGCAGGGATTTGAACTTTCGAAAGCCATGCCCGTGATTATGGGCAGATGGGAATTTGTTAATGTCCGGTTGTAGAAAACCTGAAACTTAACTTAATTAAAATGACTCAATAGCGTGTGTAGCTGTGATGGTCTGTTTTCGGCGGAGTCCGGGAAGAGAACACGGTCTTGTGTTATGCTTGAACGTAAGTAGTCTTGGATCACTTCTTGATCTTAGTTTCTCGACCGTGCCTTGCCTTTCTCTTCTTGCTCTCATTTGCGTATGTTAGCCACCATATATGCTAGTGCTTGCTGCAGCTCCACCTCATTCATGTTCCCTACCTACAAGCTTAAATATTCTTGATCGCGAGGGTGTGAGATTGGTGACTCCCCCTGACTCACATATTACTTCCAAAACCAAATGCAGGGACCGATGATACCATTCCAGGAGATACGACTGAGCTCAAGTGGGAGTTCGATGAGGACTCAGGACGATACTACGTTTCCTTTCCAGACGATCAGAAGTGGAGCCCAGTTGGGGCGATCGGGGACTTTATGCATTTGGGGTTGTCTTTATTTTGGTTTCGTAGTTGGACCTTGATTGTAATGATATATTTATGATATTGTGTGAAGTGGCGATTGTAAGCCAACTATGTATCTCTTTTCTTATTCAGTACATGGGATGTGTAAAGATTACCCCTCTTGCGACATTGCCTACAATGCTGTTATGCCTCTAAGTCGTGCTCCGACACATGGGAGATATAGCCGCATCGTGGGTGTTACAAGTTGGTAATCAGAGCCTTCCCCGACTTAGGAGCCCCCTGCTTGATCGAATCGTTGGCGTTGTTGAGTCTAGAAAAATGTTTTGAGTCTTTTAGGATTATATATATCGGAGAGTAGGATTCTTTTTACTCCTCAGTCCCTTCGTCGCTCTGGTGAGGCATCCTGACGTAGAGTTTTGACTCTTCTCTTCTCAAATTTCACTAAATTTTTTTAGGATCACGCGGGTATCTTGGAATCGTTCCGATGGTTTTGTGACGAGAACATTGTTCTTGGTGCCTCCTGACATTTAGGGGTTGTGGCAGTGTCTCGGGGAGTTGAGCTCCGAGGTGTTGTCATCACAATTTTATCGTTGCAATTCTGGAATACCTAAGTTTTGCCGACATCGAAAATCTCTTTTATGCAGTTGTTGGTGAGATAACCTCGACGCTACCCAGTAGTGGGGCAGGAGTTTGGGAGTATTGCCATAACTCGTATAACAGATGCTTTTCGAAGGTTGAGGTAAATGATTTCCGAAGGTTTCTTGGTTATGTATTGAAGGATGGGTACAGCTGGATGTAGGATTTGCTAGTTTTGGGTGAGATATTATGCTTCCCCTGTATCCCCAACACCTGATTGCATAACCGGAAAATTTCGGGAGTTTCATAGGTGGGAATTCATGTAGCTCTAGTATTTCTTCCACAGATATTTGCTTCGTGATTGGGTAATCCTTACCAAGTATTTGTTCATATCCGTACCTTGTTTTTTTATTCATCTACCTCTATCTAAGTGGCTTCTCAATTTATGGAAGTGTGACCATTTAATCTGGAATGCATTCGTTCATTCTTGTTCGAATGTTAAGACTATATGTTGCAATTTCGATCCATTTGATTCTGCTTGAATATATGTCTCTCAAGATGCTAACGGATGTGACCCTCTTCAGGATGGCTCCTCCAACGCTTCAGAATCCGGAACCACCGCCACCACCTCCACCTCCGGAGGCATGGCAAGCTGTGATGGCCGCTACCAACACCAACACGTAGCTGATCATGCAACTCTTGCAAGAGCGCAACCAAGGAAATCAAGGTAATGGCAACAACCAAAATCAGTTTGCTACACTCAACCAGTTCCTCGCAAACCAGCCAAAGACCTTCAGTAACTGTGTCGAGGCCACAGACGCTGAGGATTGGCTCGTGGATATCTGCAAACATTTCGAGTGCAGCAACGTCAGGCCTGTGGACTTTGTCAAGTTTGCTTCGTTCCAACTCAAAGACCAAGCTGCAGAGTTACAAAGATTCTAGAGGAGGTCGTGTGATTACCTAGGATGAATTCCGCCAAGACTTCAGAGCTCACCACATTCCTCAGAGTGTTGTTGAGAGCAAGCATGAGGAGTTCCGCAATCTGAAGCAAGGTAGCTTGTCTGTTTACCAGTACAAAATCATGTTCCAGAAGCTCGCTCGTTTCGCTAAGCAAGACGTCCCTGACGAGAAGAGCATGATTTATCAGTTCAGAGGGGGCCTCAGAGAAGATCTGCAACTAGCCCTTGTGCTTTTTGAGCCGAAGAAGTACGATGAATTCTACAACATGGCACTCAAGCAAGAGGCCGCTCAGCTCAAGTGCGATGCTTCCCAGAAGAGAGTCAGGGACGCAACTCCTTCTTCTTCCTCAACTCAAGTGGCAGCTAAGCAGCAAAAGTATTGGTTGCCTCCTCCTCCTCTATTCCGTCAGCCTTATCAGCAGAAGAGCAAAGGTGGCAATGGATCTTCCCACCCACCCAACCCAGGCTTTCAGAACAAGACTTCGTCTCATGCTCCAAGATCAGGTGCTCTGTATCACCGTCCGCTTTCAGAGGTCATGTGCAACAAGTGTCAGCAGAAGGGTCACTATGCATACAAATGCTTCAACCAGAGACGTCTTCCTCCTCCTCCTCCTGTGAGATCTGCCAACACCGAAGTGGTCAAGCATAATCCCAAGTTTACAAAGGTCAACATAGTGAACGCAGCTCAGGCAGAGGACTCTTCAGAAGTGATCATGGGTAACTTTCCAGTTAACTCTACTCCTGCAAAAGTCCTTTTGGATACTGGTGCATCACATTGTTTCATGTCAAGATCATTTGTTTTAAAGCATGACTTCATTTCGGAAATGTTGGGTAAACCTATGGGAGTGGTTTCTCCGGCCAAGTCTATGAGGGCTACCACGATGGTCCCGGATGTTACCATCACGATGGGCGACTACAAGTTTCTGTCTTCTCCAATGGTCCTTGGTGACTCAGATATTGATCTTATTCTTGGAATGGACTAGCTTTCTAAGCACAAGGCTCAGCTTGATTGTGCTGCCAGGTAGATTCAATTGACACATTCGTTTGAGGATGTAATCGTCTTTGCCGCTCGTGACGATACCATTCAACTGTTTTCTCTCAACAATAAGGGTGAGTTGGACGCCATTTCTCAGATTCCAGTCGTTTGTGAATATCAAGACGTCTTTCTAGAAGAGCTTCCAGGAATGCCTCCTCACCGGCCAGTTGAATTCGTCATCGATCTTGAACCTGGCACGAAGCCTATTTGCAAACGTCCTTACAAGCATGGACCAGAAGAGTTGAAGGAGCTGAAGAAACAACTCGATATTCAAGAGCATATGGGTCTCATCCGACCAAGTTCTTCTCCTTGGCGTTGTGGAGTTATTTTCGTCAAGAAGAAGGATGGAACAGACCGACTTTGTGTCGACTACCGTACATTGAACAAGAAGACCATAAAGAACAAGTACC
Organism: Triticum urartu; assembly: GCF_003073215.2. Classification (NCBI taxonomy): domain Eukaryota; kingdom Viridiplantae; phylum Streptophyta; class Magnoliopsida; order Poales; family Poaceae; genus Triticum; species Triticum urartu. Next base: position 250,243,467 of record NC_053026.1, on the reverse strand, counting down.
CACTTCCCAACATCAATGAGCTTTTCGAACAACTCAAGGGTGCTCAAGTATTCTCCAAGCTTGACCTTCGTATGGGCTATCATGAGATTCGCATTCGTGAAGAAGATATCCCCAAGACAGCGTTCAGAACAAGCTATGGTTCATATGAATACACTGTCATGTCTTTCGGCCTTGTCAATGCTCCTCCAACATTCTCTCGCATGATGAACTTCATCTTCAACCCCTACACAAATGACTTCGTCTTGGTCTATCTCGATGACATTTTGGTCTTTTCCAAGAACAAGGAGGATGATGCCAAGCACTTGAGATTGGTGCTGGATAAACTCAGAGGACATCAGTTCTATGCGAAGTTTTCAAAGTGCGAGTTTTGGCTCGATGAGGTTCTCTACCTTGGGCATATCATCTCCGCCAAGGGCATAGCTGTTAATCCTGAGAAGGTGTCTGCAATTCTGAATTGGGAACTACCTCAGAATGTGAAGCAACTCCGCAGCTTCCTTGGGCTCGCAAGCTATTGCCGAAGGTTCGTTGAGAATTTCTCGAAGATCGCGAAGCCTCTTTCCAAACTTCTCCAGAAGCATGTGAAGTATGTCTGGTCTCCTGAATGTGACATCGCTTTCAACACCCTCAAAGAGAAGTTAGTCACAGCTCCAGTTCTGACTCCTCCTGATGAATCCAAACCGTTTGAGGTTTTCTGTGATGCTTCCCTTCAAGGTCTCGGTGCTGTGTTGATGCAAGAGAAGAAAGTTGTGGCCTATACGTCTCGCCAGTTGAAGCCCAACGAAAAGAACTACCCCACTCATGACCTCGAGTTGGTGGCAGTTGTCCATGCTCTTTTAACATGGAGACATCTCTTGTTGGGAAGAAAAGTGGACATCTTCACTGATCATAAGAGTCTCAAGTACATCTTCACTCAGCCCAACCTCAACCTCAGGCAGACACATTGGGTCGAAATGATTCAAGAGTATAATCCGAGTATCGAATATACTCCAGGCAAGGCCAATGTAATTTCTGACGCATTGAGCAGGAAGGCTTACTTCAATAGTTTGATTCTCAAGCCCTACCAACCAGAGCATTGTGAAGCTTTCCGCAAACTTAATCTCCAAGTTGTTCCTCAAGGATTCCTTGCCAACCTCCAAGTCTCTCCTACTTTGGAAGATCAGATTCGTGAGGCTCAACTTCTTGATGCTATGGTGAAGAAGGTGAAGATTGGGATTGCCAAGAGCCAACCCAAGTACAAGTGCTATCGTCTTGATGACAAGGATACTCTATTCTTCGTGGATCGCATTGTTGTTCCTAAAGGTGACCTTCATAAAGTCATTCTGAACGAAGCTCACAATTTACTCCTCTCTATTCACCCTGGAAGTACAACGATGTACCATGGCCTCAAGCAGTCGTATTGGTGGACTCGAATGAAGCGTGAGATTGCTCAATTCGTGAATGAATGTGATGTCTGCAGAAGAGTGAAAGAAGAACACCAATGACCAGTTGGTCTCCTCCAACCTCTTGCCATTCCAGAATGGAAGTTTGACCATATTGAGATGGACTTCGTGACTGGATTTCCAAAGTCCAAGCGTGGCAATGATGCTATCTTCGTTGTCATCGACAAGCTCACCAAAGTGGCTCATGTTCTTCCTATCAAAGAGTCTATCACAGCAGCACAGTTGGCAGATCTATACACCTCCAGGATTGTCTCTCTGCACGACATTCCACAGTTGATATCTTCAGATCGTGGAAGCATCTTTACCTCTTAGTTTTGGGACTCCTTTCAGAAGGCCATGGGTACCAACATTCGCTTCAACACAGCTTTTCATCCTCAAACCAGTGGCCAAGTCTAGCGAGTCAATCAAATTCTTGAAGATATGCTCAGGGCATGTGTCATTTCTTTCGGTATGAAGTGGGAAGATTGTCTTCCATATGCCGAGTTCTCCTACAATAACAGCTTTCAAGCGAGTTCGGGCAAGGCCCCGTTCGAGATTCTCTATGGCAGAAAGTGCCGTACTCCTGTTTACTGGTTAGAGACTGGTGCACGCCAACTTCTTCGCAATGACTTGATCACAGAGGCTGAAGAAATGTGCAAAGTCATTCGTGAAAATCTCAAAACTGCGCAATCGTGATAGAAGAGTTACTATGATAGCAAGCATCGTGACTTGGCTTTCGAGATCGGAGACCATGTCTACCTCCGCGTCTCTCCAATGAAAGGTACTCGTCGCTTCGGTATCAAAGGGAAGCTTGCCCCTAGATACGTGGGTCCTTTCAAGATCATTGGCAAAAGAGGCGATCTAGCCTATCAACTTGAGCTTCCATCCAACTTTGCAAACGTGCACGACGTGTTTCACGTGTCTCAGCTCTGCAAGTGTTTCAAGACTCCTGATCGCACCATCAACTTCAAAAATATTGATCTCCTAGAAGACCTGTCTTATCATGAGCATCCCGTTGCTATTCGTGAAGAAACTGAGCGCAAGACTCGCAACAAGTCTATCAAATTCCTGAAAGTGAAGTGGTCACATCATTCCGACCGTGAAGCCACCTAGGAATGCGAGGACCACCTTTGTTCCGAATATCCGGAGTTTTTCCAGTCCTAGTTCTCAGGACGAGATCCTTTCGTAGTGGTGGAGTGTTGTAACGCCCCGTATGTAACTTGCCATATTTGCATTCCTACTCTTGCCATTTTCGGCACTAAGTTATGATTTTCCCTCATGGTTGGGTTTCGTCTTCATTTTGCTTTTGCTTTGTCATGCATCTCATATCATTTCATCATGTGCATCGCATTTGCATACGTGTTCGTCTCATGCATCCGAGAATTTTCCCAGTTGTCCATTTTGCATTCCGGCGCTCCTATGTCCTCCGGTGTCCCCCTTTTGCCTCTTTTTGTGTGCGGGTATTAAACGTTCTCAGATTGGACCGAGACTTGCCAAGCGGCCTTGGTTCACTACCGGTAGACCGCATGTCAAGTTTCGTGCCATTTGGACTTCGTTTGATACTGCAATGGTTAACCGAGGAACCGAAAAGGCCTCGTGTGTGTTGCAGCCCAACACCTCTCCAAAGTGGCCCAAACCCACCTAAACCCCCTCCATCCTCTCGGTCGTTCGATCACGATCGCGTGACCGCAAACCGTGCTCAATTTTGAGCCTCCTAGCTCCTTCTATGTATAAATAGACATCTCCCTCGAAAATCCCGGATCATTTCCACCCCTAACCCTAGCCTCTTCCTCCTCCCGCCGCCACCGACGAACCGCAAGCCGCCACGTGTCCCACCGGCCACCTCCCGCGCCACGGCCCACCCGAGCCCGGGACGGGCCCCCGAGGCCCGTCGTCTCCTCCGTCGCCCGAGTCTGCGCCCCGTCGTCCCCGCCGCCAAGTCTGGTCGCCGCGCCGCCGCAAGTCCCTCGCTGCGCTGCCGTGCTGCTCGGCCACCGCCTCACCGCCCGCTGCCTACTCCGCCGCCCAGCTCACCGCCCGACGCCGGCCACCTCGACTCCGGCCAGATCCGGCCACGGGCCGGCCGGATCCATCTTCCCCTCGCTCCGGCAACTCCTCCCCCACAACGCTGGCGAGCTCCTTCGAACTCCGGCGTGGATTTCGGCAAGCCCCGTTGAACCTCGTAAAGCGTGCGATCCAGATCTGGGACAAACCCTAGGGTTGATCTTGTTTCTCCTCTACGTCCCTAATAATTTTAGCATTTTTCATCATGTCATAACTTTGCATTCGTGGCTCGGTTTTGGGCGTGTAGCATATCAAATTGTTCGTCTGGATGTGCACTTCTTTTCATCCCATTGCACCATGTTCATTTGAGTTCATCTTGATGCCCTAAATGTTGTTGCAAAAGTGATATGCAATGTTAGTTTCAGATTCTTAACAGTTTATGGTCATTTGTCATTTTTGCCATGTTTAATGTGTGCCTCCTATGAACTTGAGCCCTACATGTGTTTTGGGCTATGCCATGCCATCTTTACAGGGGTGTATGCCATGTATTTCTGTGATCTCTGTGGTGACTAGCACAAGCATGCAAAGTAGCTCTCGTGATGTTGCTGATTTCAGGTACTTAGAATTCTTCTAAGTCATTTCCCTGATGATATTTTTATGCCATGTATTCATGTTGCTACAGAGTGATCCATGCCTCTTTTGAGCATGTTCAGTAAGGATGATAAGCGCGCGGTGTAATTCCATTGATTTTTGGATTTCGATCGTATCTAAGATCCTTTTTTTATCTGGGTTGCTAACTCAATGGTAGAGTACTCGGCTTTTAAGTGCGACTATGATCTTTTACACATTTGGATGAAACAACAAATTCGTCCAGACTCTTGGTAGAGTCTAGAAGACCACGACTGATCCTCAAAGGTAATGAATGGAAAAAATAGCATGTCGTAATAAAATCAATCTTTTTTGAATGGAATCCAAAATTACGATTTTCTGGGTCTAATGAATAAATGGATAGAGCCTGGCACCAATTCTGGTAAAATAAAAAGCAACGAGCTGAACTTCCTAATTGGAATGATTCCCCGCTCTAATTAGACGTTAAAAATAGATTAGTGCCGGATGCGGGGAAAGGTTGGGTTTTCCTATGAGTGGACCCTTTATTTTTTCTTTGAGATATTTATATGCTCTATCCATCCATGTCTTTGTTTGAAATTATGGAGCACCCTAGCATTAGTCAATCTTGATCTACTTTTTCTATAAAATGTTCCTGGCAGATTGTTTACGTGTTAATCAATTTAGCCGAGGTTGTTGTAGTTGATCCATGCATGCTATGAGAGTGTTCTTGCCATGGTTAGCTTAATTATCATGTCTTCTTGCTGGGTGTATGCTTAGTTTGTCATGCAATGCCTTGTGGTGAGTGCATCGAGCTCGCAAACATGCCTACGCAATTCTATTTTGCCATGTTCCAGTTTTCTGCTAAGTCTGAATCTTCTAACGAAACTTGCTATGTTCACATGGTTACCATTGTATTTTCTGATCCCTTTTGGCTTATGGTCAGTAAGGGACTTTTGTTGTATGCTTTGTGTAGTTTCATGACATGCCTTACTTTGCCACGATATGTTCCTGTTGCATGTTGTTACCTTGCTCTAAACATTGCTTCCTGATGTTAAATCCTGCCATGTTGTTATTTTCACTAAGTTTGTGAACCTGTTATCTTTTGCACTTTTGCCATCCTTGTTTGAACCTGCTATTTTGTGATTTAGCCATAGCTTAGTGTTCATATTTTGTCAAGCATCTTGAGTCGATCACTGCTGTTTGCTTTGTTGCTATGTTAGAGTGCCGTAGCTTACTTTTCTTGATGCATTTAGATGGCCTTGTTCTATTAATCGCAACTTTGTGCCACTATTGTTTTGCTTGCCATTTGCAAACCGTCCATCCGATTCCGGTGATCTTTATATCAATTTCGACCGAAATCAACTCATCTTTCCAGAGGCACTCTTGGTTTTCCAAGATGAGGCCTGGTTCAATACTTCCTTTCCAAAGCATGCATATGCATTGCATATCACATCCCGCATATCATGCCATGTTTTGCATCATGTTGCTTGCGCATTGCACCGTGGTTGATTGTGTCTCCCTTTGCTTGTGTTCTTGCTCTGGGTAGAGCTGGGAGACGAGTACGTGATCAAGGAACCCGTTGAGAACGTTTACGAGGATCAAGCTTACGTCAACTCGTAGAACTTTGCAGGCAAGATGACCATACCCTCGAAATCACTTCTATCTTTGCATGCTAGATGCTCGCTCTATTTCTATGCCTATGCTACGATACCTACCACATTCTTATCATGCCTTCCATATTGCCATGTCAAACCTCTAACCCACCTTGTCCTAGCAAACTGTTGTTTGGCTATGTTACCACTTTGCTCAACCCCTCTTATAGTGTTGTTAGTTGCAGGTGAAGATTGGAGTTTGTTCCTTGTTGGAACATGTTTATTGTTGGGTTATCATTATTATGTCTTGTTTACCTTAATGCATCTATATACTTGGTAAAGGGTGGAAGGCTCGGCCTTATGCCTAGTGTTTTGTTCCACTCTTGCCGCCCTAGTTTTCCGTCATACCGGTGTTATGTTCCTTGATTTTGCGTTCCTTACGCGGTTGGGTTATAATGGGAACCCCTTGACAGACCGCCTTGAATAAAACTCCTCCAGCAAGGCCCAACCTTGGTTTTACCATTTGCCACCTAGCCTTTTTCCCTTGGGTTTCACGGACTCAAGGGTCATCTTTATTTTAAACCGAGGGCCAGTGCTTCTCTAAGTGTTGGTTCAACACAGAGCAGTGTGCGGGGCCGTCCCTTGGCAACTTGGGTTACATTGGCTCCCGTATGCTTAGCTTATCCGATGTGCCCTGAGAACGAGATATGTGTAGCTCCTATCGGGATTTGTCGGCACAGTGGGTGGTCTTGCTGGTCTTGTTTTACCATTGTCGAGATGTCTTGTAATCGGGATTCCGAGTCTGATCGGGCCGTCCTGGGAGAAGAAATATCCTTCGTTGACCGTGAGAGCTTGTGATGGGCTAAGTTGGGACACCCTTGCAGGTATTTGAAGTTTCGAAAGCCATGCTCGCGGTTATGGGCAGATGGGAATTTGTTAATGTTCGGTTGTAGAAAACCTGAAACTTAACTTAATTAAAATGAATCAACAGCGTGTGTAGCCGTGATGGTCTCTCTTCGGCGGAGTCCGAGAAGAGAACACGGTCTCGTGTTATGCTTGAACTTAAGTAGTCTTGGATCACTTCTTGATCTTAGTTTCTCGACTGTGCCTTGCCTTTCTCTTCTCGCTCTCATTTGCGTATGTTAGCCACCATATATGCTAGTGCTTGTTGCAGCTGCACCTCATACCTTTTCCCTACCTATAAGCTTAAATAGTCTTGATCATGAGGGTGTGAGATTGCTGAGTCCCCGTGACTCACAGATTACTTCCAAAACCAGATGCAGGGACCGACGATACCATTCCAGGAGATACGAGTGAGCTCAAGTGGGAGTTCGATGAGGAATCAGGACGATACTACGTTTCCTTTCCAGACGATCAGAAGTGGAGCCCAGTTGGGGCGATCAGGGACTTTATGCATTTGGGGTTGTCTTTATTTTGGTTCCATAGTCAGACCTTGATTGTATCTGGATGATTGTAATGATATATTTATGATATTGTGTGAAGTGGCGATTGTAAGCCAACTATGTATCTCTTTTCTTATTCAGTACATGGGTTGTGTAAAGATTACCCCTCTTGTGACATTGCCTACAATGCGGTTATGCCTCTAAGTCGTGCTCCGACACGTGGGAGATATAGCCGCATCGTGGGTGTTACACTAGGCCACTCCAGAGGAGGTCTCGTGTCGTCCACCTCGCGAGGCTTGGCCCCTCCCGAGGGTCTTGGATGCCTTGTTGATGAAGATGGGCCGTACGGCCTGCTGGCTTAGCCATGCCGTGGGCCGCATGCAGGCAAGTCTGGGGAGCCCCGTTCCGAGAACGCCGATAGTAGCCCCCGGGCCCAAGGTCTGCTCGGGCTTGGCTTCGCAGCTAAGCCAAGGGTCAAGTACGGAGCACTGCGGCCCCCCAAAAGCCTGCGGCCTCGGTTGACGCGTGGCGACTGATTGGACGTGGGCATCTCCGCTTCCCCATGCTGCCTCGGCAACTGCACGACTTGACAAGTCCCTGCGACATGCAAGGAAAACCATCCTTACCTGCGATCGTGGGAGGTGTCAGTTGGCCTTCTCTTGCTATAAATGGGGAGCGGGGCAGAGCCCCCGTCTCCCATCTCTTCCCCACTTGCTTGCTTCTTCTTCGCTCCATTGCTTGCAGTGCCACCAATGGTGCCACGAAGGAAGTTCTCCGTCGCCGAGAAGGGAAAGGCCCCTCGCGAAGGACCCGGCTCCCCGGCGCCCAAGCGCAGACGCGGTCGTCCGCGCAAGCATGCTGCGTCCCCTACCACGGCCCACCGTCGGAGCGGCGCCGCGGCACGCGGAGGGGGTCATCCCAGCCATGGCGATCCAGTTGACAAGGGGAGGCGTGCTTTGGTTGCGCGGCCCCCCTGTTTGCGCTTCCACATGGTGGAAGGATCACCGGAGTTTGTCGTCTGGTCGGAGAATCCGGCCGGAAACTGGCTCCAGCTTCCGCGCTTCTTTGCCGACGAGCTGCCGGCCTCCGGTCTAGGCGGACTCTGGCTACAGGCGGATGGTTGCTGTAGCAAGGCCTCTTGGTTTGCAGTCGCGACTTCCGCCGCGGCCAACATAGCCCTGGCCCGCGGCTGGCAGATGTTCGCCCGCGTGCGCGGCTTGGGCAGGCGGTGCGCCCTCCACTTCAAGTACGATGGTGGATCAACCCTCTATGTGAGGGTGTTTGGGGAAGATGGTCGCCGCGCCGGGAGCTGCCCCGACGCGAACGATGGTGAGGAGGTGCTCGGTCTTGGGGACGGTCGTGATGAGGATGAGGACGAGCCCGCCATCGGGGGTGGACATGTCTTGTCCAGCTACGGCGGTTCTTCCTCCGGCGATAGCTCTAGCAGTGGTGGCTACGACCAGCCGTCGTGCCGCCGCGCCCGCTTTGAAGGTGGCGGTGGGTTATCTCGTCGCCGCGCCTCCATGAAGCACGAAGAAGGATCCGACTAGGCTTGGGGTGCCGCTATCGGTCTGCCTCCGTGGATTGCTGCAGCACTACTTTTGTTTTACTCATTCTCCTGCATCAAGAATGAAACCAGTATGGGTCCAGGGGGGTGTGTATCGAACTATAGTTCCTCGGTTGTTGCACTATGCGTGTTGTTCCCGTGTTGTGTCGTTATTTCGTGCAAAGATAACTTAACCTGGTATATTTGGGACACCCTCTTCCTCACGAGGAGCTCATTTCCTCGTGCCCATCTTGCCTTGGTGGCCTGCATTCGCTCGGGAACTGCAAAAACTCGTTAGGAAGTGTGTTAAAAGATCCGTCGTTCACCCTGGCCCTGACCTGGTGCTTTGTATCACGGTACCTGAGGGGCACGGACTAGGAGAAGCACGCCAGCTTTTGGGCTCGAACGAGGGTGGCTCGCGAGAAGGTAGAGAAGGGAGAAAATGCTCGCGAGGGCACCTGCCTAGCCCCATCGCGAGGCATGCGAGAGAGAGAGAACACGAGCAAATTCGAGCCGGAAAAATGCAGTGAGATGTGAGGGGTCAGATCAGCAAGGAATGCCAAAAGCAAACTTCGATTATGGAAAAGCGAGCCAACTGCGAAAAGCAAATGAAAAACCGCGTCCGACACCTAATCTAGTCTTCAAGTCTTCTCGCCAGCGCGGAGCTAAGTGCTGCCACTAGGCGTGGGCGGGAGCCCCAGGGCCTGAGGCTGGCACTCCTGAGACTCCGGGGCGTGTACAGCCCCAACTCATTATTATGTGAGAGTGTGATGGCGGTGATTCTTCACAGGCACCGGGCCTTCTTCACAGGCTCTGGGCCTTTCTTCACAGGCTCTGGGCCTTGCTTCACAGGCTTTGGGCCTTGCTTCATAGGCTCTGGTCCTTGATTCAAGGGGAGAACTTCCTAAGGTGATGGATGTTCCAGGCGTTTTGTATTGGTACCCCGTCTTGTGTCTCCAGGCGCACGGCGCCAGGCCTGGAGATGTGGACGACCTTAAACGGGCCCTCCCACATTGGTGAAAGCTTATGCAACCCTTCCCTGGAGAGGACCCGCCTCAGGACTAGATCGACCGTCTCGAGTGTCCTGGAGCGGACGTTGCGGCAGTGGTATCGCCGCAGTGCTTGCTGGTACCTTGCCGCCCGTAGTGCAGCTTCGCGGCGACGTTCCTCCCCTAGCACGAGGTCCATCCCCCGCGTGGCGTCCTGCTGCGTTTCGTCAAACGCCAGGACCCGTGCGGAGCAATGCTTGACCTCGTGAGGAAGGACCGCTTCAGCTCCATAGACGAAGAAGAATGGAGTCTCTCCCATTGGCTTGGTGTCGATGATTCGGATGGACCACAGTACGGATTGGAGCTCATCGTGCCAGCCCTTGTTGTAGGCCTCCAGCTTCTTCTTGAGGGTCCTGGTCTTGAGGCCCCTCAGGACCTCCGCGTTAGCATGCTCGGCCTGACCATTACTCCTGGGGTGGCCCACCGAAGCGTAGCAGATCTGCGTTCCAATATCAGCATAGTAGGTTTTGAAGAGCTTGCTTGTAAACTGTGAACCGTTATATGTGATGATGCGGTTGGGGACCCCGAAGCTGCTTACGAGGCCCTTGATGAACTTGACGGCAGAGCCGGCTGGGATGGTACGGACTACTTCCACTTCCGCCCACTTGGTGAATTTGTCGATGGCGACATAGAGGTAGCGGTAGCCCCTTAGCTCCCGAGGGAACGGGCCTAGGATATCCAGCCCCCAGACCGCGAACGGCCATGTGAGTGGGATAGTTTGAAGGCCCTGAGCTGGCAGATGGATTTTCTTGGCGTGGAATTGGCAAGCTTCGCAGGATTTCACTAGCTTGGTCGCGTCGTTGAGTGCTGTAGGCTAGTAGAATCCACTGCGGAACATCATGCCGACGAGGGTCCGTGATGACGAGTGGTGTCCGCAGTCCCCACCGTGTATGTCAATCAGCAACTCCCTTCCTTGATCACTGGATATGCAGTGCAGCGTGACAGCGTTCGATCGTTTCATGTATAACTCGCCGTCCTGGATACAGTATGTCGTGGCTTGCTGGGCCACGCGCTCCGCCTCCTCTTCCTTCTCTGGCAACGTCCCGTGCGTTAAGTACTCCTTGAATTCCTTGGTCCAGCATTCCTCCTGGGGCTCGAGCGCCAAGAGCAGCCGAGCTCTTGAGGTCGGGCCACAGGCTGGGGCTCCCGTGGCCGGAGGCTGGGGGAGCTCCTCCCGAGGTTGAGCCATGCTTGAAAGAGGTGGCGCAACTGATGGCTTGAAGTGTCGCTCCTCAAAGACGCCTGGCTCCTGCGGCTGCCGCTTGGATGCTCTCCTGGAAATGTCATCAGCTTCCTTGTTGGTGCCCCGGGGCACGTGCTGCAGCTCCAGGCCCGAGAATTGCTTCTCCATCTTGCGCACCTCCGCGAGGTAGGCCTCCATATGCTCGTCCTTCGGCTCGTACACCTTGTTGGAGAAGTTGACGAGGAGTTGTGAGTCGCCTCTGACGGTGAGGCGCTTCACCCCTAGAGCCGCCGCAGCCTTCAGGCCAGCTATGAGACCTTCGTATTCTGCGATATTGTTGGAGACCTTCTCGCCGTGCTGAAAGCAGAGTTTCACAGCGTAGTAGAGCTTGTCCTAGGTGGGCGAGATGAGCACTGCTCCAGCCCCCGCGCCCTGGTGCACGAATGCGCCATCGAAATACATGACCCAGCTGTCCGGAGCCTCACTTCCTGGGGAGGTGGACCGGTCTTCTCCTTCCTCAAGCGTCGGGGCATCCGTCCATTCTGCCACAAAGTCAGCGGGTGCGGCCCCCTTGATCACCCTGGTAGTGCTGAACTCCAGGTGGAATGCTTGCAACTCAATGTTCCACTCAGCGACCCTTCCGGCTGAGTTAGGGCTCCTAAGTACCCTCTCCAATGGTTAGGTTGTGACGACATTGATGGGGTGGCCCTAGAAGTAGTGTCGCAGCTTGCGCGAGGCCACCAGGAGTGCGAGCAGGAGTTTTTGGGGCATGGGGTAGCGTGCTCTTGTGTCCTGTAGTACGATGCTGACAAAGTACACCGGGTGTTCGACGAGGGCTGGTAGACTGTCGAGGCTCAGGTCCTGCAGAGATCGGGGCATATCCTGAGGTGGAAGGATCCCTGAGACCCGATTGTCCTCAGGGGCTTCTACGATGCCGCCCTGCTAAGCTTGGCCTTCCACCGCTGATGCCTTTGCTGCGCCTTCCTGACCCTGTACCACTTCAGCCCTGGCTTGGCGCGGCACGCCCTTAGCTTGGCGCTCCTCCCGAACCGCCACCAACGCCGCGCTGGCGGAGTACGGGGTGGCAGCAAGGTAGAGTACCAGAGGCTCGAGGGGCCGTGGTGCCACCATCTCTGGGGCTAGTAATGTATTTCTTGAGGTCTTGGAAGGCCAGGTCAGCCTCCGGGTTCCACTCGAATGGGCCCTTCTTCTTCATGAGCTTGAAGAAAGGTAAGGCGCGCTCTCCCAGTTTGGAGATGAAATTCCCTAACGCGGTCACCCGCCCCGCTAGCTTCTGCATCTCTTTGAGGGTCTGTGGTGGGCTCATGTCCTCGATGGCCTTGATCTTCTCTAGGTTAGCCTCGATCCCTCTATGGGATACGAGGAATCCCAGCAGCTTGCCGGAGGCGACGCCGAACACACACTTCTCCGGGTTGAGCCTCAAGTTCACCTGGCGCAGGCTCTCGAAGGTCTCCCTCAAGTCTTGAATCAATGTCCTCGCCTTGTGAGACTTGACCACTATGTCATCGACGTAGGCCTCTGCATTTCTCCCGAGATGCCGCCCCAGAGCGATGTGCATCAACCGCTGAAAGGTCGCGCCCGCGTTGCGCAGCACGAAGGCCATGCAGGTGTAGCAGTACACTCCACATGGTGTCAGGAAGGCTGTCTTCTCCACATCTTCCACCGCCATCTTGATTTGATGATACCCTGGGAACGCATCCAGGAAGCACAACAGGTCACACTCGGCGGTGGAGTCGACAATCTGGTCGATGCGTGGGAGTGGGAACGGATCTTGGGGCAGGCTTTGTTCAGATTGGTGAAGTCGATGCACATCCGTTCCTTCCCGCCTTTTTTCGGCACTATGATAGGGTTTGCTAGCCATTCGGGGTATCGGACCTCTCGGATGGCACCTGCCGCTTCCAGCTTGTGTGTATCTTGGACGATGAAGGTCTTCTTCTCAGTGGACTGCCGTCTAGCTCACTACTTCACAAGACGGATGTTGGGGCATACCCTTAGATAATGCTGGATCACCTCCCTCGGGAACCCTACCAACTGATTGGGCTCCCACGCGAATATCTCCATGTTCGCGTGCAAGAACCACACCAGGGCTTCTTCTTGTTCCGGGTCAAGGCCGGCTCCTATGGTTAAGGTGGCACCTGAAGACCCGTCCTCACTAACCAGCACCTGCTTGGTTTTCTTCTTGTCTTGGGTGAACAACTGCTTCTTATTTGTGGGCGCGGCCTTCCTGGTCGCGAGGGTACCGGCGTCGGCGGGTTGTGCTGCTGCGGCGGTCTTGAAGGCGAGCCTGAGCACCGCCATGGCCTCCTTAGTGTCCCCCTTGATGGTGAGGACGCCCTTGCTCCCTGGCATCTTCATGAGGTTATAAGTCGGGTGAGTCGCTGCCATGAACTGAGCAAGAGCCAGATACCCGAGGATGGCGTTGTACAGGAGACCGATGTGAGCGATGTCGAAGTCCACCAGCTCGGTGCGATAGTTGTCGCGTGTGCCGAAGGTGACAGGGAGGCGGATCTGCCCCAGAGAGTGGGCAGCTCCACCACCCACTCCCGAGAAGGGCTTGCTGAGGCCGAGCCGCTCGAGTGGCACATGGAGGAGGCTGAAGGCTTCTATAGAGAGCAAGTTGAGGCCAGCACCGCCGTCAATGAGGGCCTTGGTGACGACGACATTGAAGATGGTGGGCATGTAGAGCATCGGGAGCATTCCGGAGCTGGCGGTGGAGTCGGGTGATCTTCTGAGCCGAAGGTGAGGTCGGCCACTGGCGCTGACCAACCCAACGGAGCCCCCGGGCACCTGGAGGTGGCCCTGATATGACGAAGGAACGGCTTGGCATGGCGGTCTGATGGTGGTGCTTGAGAGCAGCCCAGCAGGGCCGCGACTGCGTGGTGCGCTGGCACCGCATAGCGAGTGGCAAAGAGGTCACGTAGTTCCCCCAGGGGGCCACCGTGGATCCAGGGAGGCCGAGCAGCCAGGCGCGTGGCTCGCCGGCGAGGGCCATTGGGAACCAGCTGGCCATGGAGACGATGGAGCGACGGAGTGATGAACTGATGGAAGGGAAGCTACGGCGCACCCCTACCTAGCACGCCAAATGTCGGATGTGGGGTTACGGCAAACCCTTAAGGTTCGAACACTGGGGTGCGTGTGAAGTCTCTTGCTCCCACCGATCTACGCCCTAGCTCACTAAGATCCCGCGGACGAACTCGACGAACTCGCAACACAGAAACATACAAGATTTATACTGGTTCAGGCCACCGTTGTGGTGTAATACCCTACTCTAGTGTGGTGGTGGTGGATTGCCTCTTCGGTTGATGATGAACAATACAAGGGGAAAAACAGCCTCCTCAGGTTGAGGTGTTCTTGTGCTTGGCTAACTTGTGTAGGTGAGAGTGGTCTCTCTCCGTCCTTCTTCTCTCGTCCCTTGTTCTCGTCTGTCGTCCCCCCTGCGCGGTGGTGGCTAGCTCTACTTATATAGGCCCTGGTCCTCTTCCCAAATATTGAGCGGGAAGGGAGCCAACAACGGCTGGCAAATTTGAAGGGGGCAGCTAGTACAAGCCATCCTGACAAAGGTGGTCTCCGCCTGCAAAAGGCTCTGGTGGTGACGTCGTCTTAGGCTCCAGAATGACCTCCATCTTGCCGTCCTTCTATTCTTGGTCTTGTTGCACCGATATGGCAACCTTTGCCTGATGCCTCGGTACTCCTCGCCTGCGCTAGCCTCCTTAGCACCAAAGAGCAAAGAAGGACGCTGCGCGCGCTGGCGCCTGCCTAGTGCCCGCCTGGTGTCGATCGTCACGGCTCATGTCACGAGAGCCTTGTGAGGTTTGCCTTGCCTTGATATCTCCGCTCCTCGTGAGCCTGCCCGACTAGGCCACTCCAGAGGAGGTCTCGTGTCGTCCGCCTCACGAGGCTTGGCCCCTCGCAAGGGTCTTGGATGCCTTGTTGATGAAGATGGGTCATACGACCTGCTGGCTTAGCCACGCCGCGGGCCGCAGGCAGGCAAGTCTGGGGACCCCCGTTCCCGGAACACCGACAGTCTCGTTAGCATGATGCAACGGAAATGTGAATACTAGTAACTAATGACCATTCAAATGAAACTCATCGTGTCCTCTATACGAATCTAAGGCATCGGTGGAGGGGTCTGGCCATTTTTCTCGCACACAGACTGCACATTTTGATTTCACGAGTCAGTCATATTAGTTAGTAATGAAACGAACATTACATGCATGATTTGGCTAATATGTAGGAGAAACTTACCACAAGGAGCACGTATAGGGCCCGGTGAGACGCGTCGTTTTGGTTCCTCTCTTCCTCCAGCATCCTAGCCGTCCTCTGCTCCAGCTCGGTTTCCCTCTCCTTGGCCTGCCTGTTTGCCTCCACCAGAAGCTCCTGGGCCCTAGCCTCGATGGCGAGGTCCACTGGCCATGGTCGAGGCGGTATGTCAAGAAGAGACCTCATGTGGCGCTTCTTGATCTCGGGGAGACTGCTAGGACAACATATGAGTCCATCCCCAATGGGTACCGAGCCATGTTTCCTCCCATCACCAGATAGCATCACGAGCTCTATATCAAAATGACTCTGGCTCGCGTTGAAGTCATCCCCCTTCGTCGCCTTCCCCCAATCTCTGTACCTCACAAGCTTGTTGTGGGAGGAGATGTTGGTGAATCTCTCTGGGTGATCAAGGTCATCCTTAGAGAATGCCTTGGCCTTCTTGAACGCGGCCATATGGGCCGTGGCATAGAGGTCATACAGCGGTGGCACTTCCTTCTTGTTGTGTATTGCCTAAAAGAGAGGAACAACATATTAGTTAAGGGCTGAAGCGAGCATGAAGAATGAAATTGCATGAATTGTCAAGGGCTGAAACCACATACCAGGTGATCCCCGTACTCAAATAGGTTGGAGCTCCCTTGATGGTGTGGCACACCTCGCATTTGGGAATGCTTATCCCTGGCCTTGTTGTGTTCGGCTAGCCATTGGGGAGAGCACCACTCATCCACCAACGCCTCCCAACAGTCCATCAAATCCGCACGCTATCGCAGGGGCACCTAAGTTTGGCAAAGAGAAATTTCAGCGCTACGCCTACAAATGAAATCAATTAAACTAAGTACAAGGCCTTAAGAATAGTTAATTACCTTCATGTACTTCTCCTTACTCAGATACTTGAGGTGGCACTTCTTCTTGGCCCTCCTAATGTTAGTCGAGGCGTAGTAGTCTCGAACAACCTACACCCTAGCCTCGTGTTGTAAGTTCTGAAGTAGGCACTTGCACTCGGCTTCGAGAACCCTAGCCGCCTCCGCCTTGTGTTCCTCAGCAACCCTGTAGAAGGTCTGCAATCGAACAAGACAACACTGATTAGTACAATCACTAGGTAACGTTGATTTTTATTTATGTAAGTAGAAATTACCCAAAACCACTGCCTCACAATGTTGGCCACCGTCTCGCACACGACACCGTCGACCCTCTCCACTGGCGGGGCCGGGGCAGCCACGTACAGCTCCCAGCTCATTGCTAGGTGTGGATCCTGACCCTCACCGGCAACATGACCCACCCCGGGAAGTGGTGTCGGACTAGAGTAAAAAGGACCCAGTTGGGCCTGTGGACACCATTGGGGTGTATCCAACCCATGCAGTATGACAAGGCCAATATATTAGATATTAATTTGAAGAAACATGAAGGACAAAGGTTAAAACAGAGTAAATGCACTTACTTCTCCCTGTTAGGCTGAATCAACCACCTCTGATCGCGGGTCACCAGCACGGCCGGGAGGTTCGTACAACCACGCTGGTAGACCTCTTGCCCAGCTCAACCAGCTCGCCATCGCTAAAACTATGGTCAGACCAGGTCTCCTCGCCAACAACATGGCCACTAGTCCCCGGAGTCACCTGGGACGAAGACTCTGGGACCGGAGTCTCATGGGACAAAGACTCTAGGGCCCGAGGCTACTGGGACGAAGGCTCGGCGACATGAGGCTCGTCAGCCTGAGGCTCGTAGACCGAAGTCCGAGACGGGTCCAAGTCTGACAGCTCCACCTAAGACGGAGCACTCCGGTTGTCCAGAGAATCAGCTTCGGGTGGCGGCGAGGAAGGCACAACAGCCTTCCTACCTCTCCCGCCGCCATGTCCACCTCTAGATCCCCTCTTCGTCTTCCCCCAACCTCTCTCGGCCGAAGAAGAAGGGCCCGCCGGTGTCAACATGTTGTCTACGAGCGCTCTACAAAGTTGCTGGGGTGGAATATAGCCACCCCTCCTAGCACGTGGCGAGGAAGAACGAGGCTAGGAGCGCTCTCGACCCGCGGCCACCATCTGTCAACACCTGCAATGACAAAGAGTAAACGAAATTAGTACAACATAAACATAGTAAAAAAATTGGTGGGTGAAAACAACACCAAAACCCCTTTTCTCATATTTCAAGCTTTTGGAATATTTACATAGGAAGTATTCCCTATAAATTCCAAGAAAATTCTAGCATGTATGACAATGCCATATTTGGTTATCTTGCCAAGTATCATCTCTTGGAGAACATAATGACATCACGAAAAACCCTCAAACTACTTACCTAACTAACCTATAAGCTAACCTAGAAACTAACCTAACTAACCAAGTCTAAAGATAACTAACATAACTAACCTAAAAAATCAAACTAACCAAACTAACACCTTCTACTTATTCTAAAGATAACTAACCTAACCTAACTAACCTAGAAACTAACCAAACCTAGTCTAAAGATAACTAACCTAACCTATCTAACCTAGAAACTAACCTAGTTACCTAAACTAAACTAAATTAACATAAAATAAACTCCTTTCCCCCTCGATCTTTATTTTTCTTCTTATTCCTTCTTTTCCTTCTTCCTCTTGTCTTCTTTATCTTCTTCATATTCCTTATTTTCCTTTTTCCTCTTCTCTTCTACTTTTTCTTCTTTTCTTCTTAATATAAACAACTAACATAAAATCTAACCTAGAATCTACTAACCAAAAAAAGCTAACCTACAATATACAATCTACTAACATAATTAAAGCAACTAAATCTAGTAACCTAATTAAAGCAACTAAATCTACTAACCTAAAGCAACTAAATCAACTAACCTAAATTAACTAACTAAAGCAACTAAATCTACTAACCTAAAGCAACTAAATCAACTAACCTAAATCAACTAACCTAAAGCAACTAACCTAAAGCAACTAAATCAACTAACCTAAAGCAACTAAATCTACCAACCTAAAGCAACTAAATCAACTAACGTAAATCAACTAACCTAAATCAACTAACCTAAAGCAACTAAATCAACTAAAAAAGCAAGAAAAAAATAAAAAAAATAAATGGCAGAATCTCACCAGGGGGCGGAGCGGCGACGGGTGGCAGGGGGCGGCTGGACGGAGAGACGCTGGGCGTCGGGGGGCGGAGCGGAGGCGGGGCGCCGGTGCGGCGGGCGGCCTCGGGGTTCGGGTGCGGTGGGGGTCGGCGGCGCGGGGGCCTCGGGCACGGGAATGGCACGGTGAGGGGAGAGAGATAGAGGGGAGAGAACGATGATGGCGCGGGCGCTGACCTTCTTTGATAGGTCATATCTCTTTGCCATATGCTAGTAGACGACAAAGAGCCTAGGTAGTGGGGTGGGGCTGGGGGGGAACAGCCATTAGGTGGGCCACTTTCTTTGCCATCCGCTACCGGACAGCAAAAACGTTTGCCATCAGCTACCAAACGATAATGAAAGTGGCCGTTATGTTCTTCTCGTTAGTAGGACACCCACTCTCTTTGCCGTCGGCTAGCTAACGGCAAAGCTTCTAATCCGTCATCTAGTGGACGGCAAAGAGCAGGCTAACGGCAAACATGTTCTTTGCCGTCGGTTTTCGTCAATCTGATGGCAAAGACCCTCTTTTCCATCAGCTAGCTGACGGCAAAGAGCTGGCTGACGGCCAAGATCCTGATTCCAGTAGTGCATATGCCACGATGTTTACGGGTATGAACTCTTCGAGAAACTGGTGCTGCATTACCTCATCAGTAAAGAACATGGGGTGTGTGGCGCATCTATATCAGGCAACATCATGATGGAGTTCAGATGACATCTGTGTTCGATTCTCGGCCCGAACATGGTTATGCTTGTCACACCAAGCGTGATGGCCATCGTATCATGTTGGAGCACGTCCCCTTGATCTGTGTATTGATCTCGTCTGGATGGCTCTATTGTCCAAGTCCTGACGTAAGTCGTACGTGTAGCCCGGAGCCGTTGCCTCTTTGCCTCTATGGCGAGGTGGCGCGGGCTGGTGTTCGGCATAATTAGCCCCTTTGTCTCGTCCATGTGGTGGTCAGTCTGTTTGATCAGCATGACTGTATTTTGATGGTATTGGCTCAAGTTCCTCATCATCGAATTGTGGTAGTAGCCTGCGTTTTGGGTAGCTCTTTGTCGGGCGTTTGAGGCCATATTCTTCGGCAGCTAGCACCTTGGTCCAACTGTCGTTGAGTGTGTCCTGTTCAGCTTGAAGCTGTTGTTGTTTCTTTTCCAGGCTCTTCGCAGTGGCGATGACCTGTCGCTTGAAGAGTTCTTGTTCGAGGGGTTCGTCTGGCACGGTGAAATCTTCGTTACAGAGGCTAACATCCTCCTCGGAGGCTGGTAGATAGTTACTATCTTCCGAATCCTCATTATCGACATGTTCGTCGGGGTTGACTTGTCCCTCTTCCCTCTCATCCGGAGTGTTATTTCTCTGGTGCCGGTATTGCTTTCCTTTTCCCAACGCGATTGTGAGCGCCGCCGCCGACGTAGGCATTTTGGCGGTGCATCAACGGGCTTGTCCTCAATCGGATCTTGAGTGCCATCATCGTCCTTCTTCTCAGGCATATCCACCCTGTACACATCGTAAGTAGAATTGGCCGTCCAACGCCCAGTGATAGGTGGCTTTTGGCATGGTTCGGGTCTGGCATCATCATGCATACCATCGATGTCTTCGGATGCATAGTGTAGCATGGTGGTGGGTGGGACATAAAATTCCCTGCTCTCAGCCCCCAGTTTAGGATGAGTGTAGGTCAGAGGTGATACTTCCATGATGGCCAGAGATCGCATTAGGTCCAGTGTCTTGTTTAAGAGCGAAAGCTAGATGGGCGTATGAGGATCTGCGGAGCTAGGTTCGGTCATAACCACTTGACCAAGCCTGATGGACATAGACCTCGAGAGTTCGGAGTTGACGTCCAGAGGCGAGTCCGGCTTCCCGATGACAGGAAAAGTCAAGTTTGACTCCTGGTCTGCTGATGGCATGGTCGCCTTTGGGTCTTCGACAGGGAGCTCCGTAATGGGAGAGCGTCCGATAGGGTTTATCCTCCCGTCTTCAGACAGAGCGGTCCGCCTCGGATCTAAGGCCAGAGCAGGCAGGCAAGTCGATCCTTGAGTGGAATTTGATGGTTGATCCAACGGGCTTCCTTCATGTGGATGAGGAGCAGCGGCTGATGTCGAGAACCCCTCAAAGACCAAATATCCTTGGAGATCAGCAATGTAATTCAAGCTTCCAAACTTGATCTTGTGACCAGGGGCGTAGCTGTTGATCTGCTCGAGGTGACCAGTTGAATTGGCACGCAGAGCAAAGCTGCGAAACACAAAGAGTTGACCAGTGAGAAAAGTTTCCCCGGAAACAGTATCATCACCGATGACAAGTCGAGCCATTGATCCTTTTGTCGGTGACACAGTGGAACTCTCAATGAAAGCACCAATGTCGGTGTCAAAACGGGAAGATCTCGGGTAGGCGGTCCCGAACTGTGTGTATGAGGATCGATAGTAACAAGGGACGATAAGGACGCGATGTTTACCCAGGTTCAGGCCCTCTCAAAGGAGGTAAAACCCTACATCCTGCTTGATTATATTCAATGAGTATAGGGGTTAAAATAGTTGACCTACCTCGAGACCGTAATGGCTAAACCCTAGTTGTCTAGCCTATGAGAATTCTGATGGCCTCTACGAACTAAACCCTTCGGTTTACATACACACTAGAGGGGCCTAGGGTTATACAGAGTCGGTTTGTGGGGGAAGGAAATAACGTATCCGGACACCAATCTTGCCATCCACACATATAGGAGTCCCGTCCGAACACATGGTAAAGTCGTCTTCTTGTATCTCCACGGCCCATCAATTTGGCCCATATCAAATAGTCCGGACACCCAGGACCCCCAAATCCACGAATCCCTCATAGGCCCCACATGGTTTGCCTCTTATCAAATGAAAAAACCACAATGTATAGAGACTCTAACCAGCCTCTGAGGTGGGCCCGATCAGAAATTTAAAAAGTATTGATTAGCAACACATTTGTCAAATCAGTACTATTTCTCTTGTACTCCTACTTTCTTATGCTTCCAAAGGCTGACAAGTGGGACCAGATGGATTGTTACATTGTTTGAGGCAGCCTCTAAGGTTAGATGCGATGCTAGCCAATTTTTTGTTAGAGGCAGTTCATGCAATGTATAGAGGCCTGCCTCTAAGACGAGAGAGGGCTTAGAGGAAACAAAAAGCATACATTGTGGATGCCCTAAGTGCCTACTTTCCAGTCTATATGACTCAATTTGAAATCCACAATGCATCCATAATAGATGCTAAGTGGTGGAATAAGTTTGTTACTTCCATAGTTCGCAAGAGTAATGTGCATGTGAGATGGTGAATGGAGGGAGTATGATACAATTAGTACTAAAGTTCTTTTAGAAGGGTTGTAGTAGTCCCTCCAAATCACATGTTTACATTTCAAGGTTCAATAAAAACGTTGCACGTAAGGATTAAGAGAAACCTCAACAATGCATGTACTCCCTCAATCCATATAGGGTCTAAAATGCGTTTTGGAGGCTAACTTTGACCACATGTTAGAGCAATAATATGACATCCAACTTACAAAAATCTTACCATCCAATTCGTACGTCATCATTATACTGCTAGCACATGCATGCCTTGCAATTAGTATGTAGATACAATAGTAAACACTCACTATCTAGTAGTACTAGTAGTACCCTACACAACTACTACTATGAGGCCATCCAACTGTGTCCCGGTAGAAGACTACGGACACCGATTATTTGTTCATATTTAAATTTGTTTTCACACAACAAAAAATCCATGAAAACAACTCATGGAAACTTTTTATGGCTAACGAGGGATTTGAATGTGCTAGGAGGGGCTGCTTGTATCTTGCCCGGGGTAGCCAAAATATTGGCTTTTGTCCACCCATGCCTTTGCCACCGATGAATGAGGAAGAGCTCGGAGTGCTCATGCATCCTCCAGCGCGCGCGTTGGAGACAAGCTCACACGAGCTATTCTTTTTTTGTCCCACCACACCACCCGAGCCGGTCGTAGACCGACCGGCGACCCACAAATTATGCCATCAAACCATAGCCGCACACATTCTGACAGGAACTCTACCAACCGGATGAAATTCATGCAAACACAGTGGTATTTCATATAAAAAATGATGGAATTCATATAAATATCGGATTTTCATACAAACATGACGAATTTCATTACATTCAAATCAAGTAAGTGGTGCTACTCCTGAACATCACATGTATAAAAATACCTACACTAAATGGTCGCCCACCGATCCATTTGTCTTCCTCATGTCTGGTAGCACGATCACCGGACTGCCGGGAGCCCCGTAGGTATATGCTTCAGCGCAAACGACAGCTCGCTTCCCCACCGCTCAGTTGACATCGTTGGCTGATGCCCAAGATGGAGTCTGAAGGGGGCTTCTCCACTTCCATGGAGCCCATGCAGGGTCGATGAAGGTCCTCGAAACGGAATGATCTGGCAAGACACCTACTGTGTAGGCCGGTGTCGTCTCGGCGGTGGCCTTCATGGGACCCAAGCGGCGGCGGCCTCCCATGTTCTACTTCTCCTCGATGATGGCGGTGGATGCAGAGGCGTTGGCCACCGACTGGTTGCTCTCCGCTCACGTGGCTTCCGTATCTACTTGCATGGCATTGCCGCAAGCATGGGAGTCTCGGCCACATAAATGGGAGTCGCGATCGCAAACACGGGAGGCGCGGTACGAGGCAGCGGCGTGGGTGGCAGCGACGACGCCCGTGCTCCCCACCGTGCCAGCGTGGAGCAGCTTGCCACTCCTCGTCGAGCTGACCTGGAGCGCCGAGTTGCTAAACCGCGCACTGGCTTGGGGCGGCAACGGGCTCCATCGGGCAAGGGGAGGGAGGTGGATCAGTGAGCTGCATAGCTCGTATCCGGCGTGCTCGACGGGCCACCCAACCGCTGGATAACTACTCTTTGTAGGCCATTGTAAGAGTGGAGAAAATGGTGATGGAGGAGATAGGGGAGCGGCGAAGGTGTGCGATTCTTGGCCGGCGTCTAGCCTCGTTTAAATAGGAGATTAAATAGACGACGGACGGGAGGAGCTCGGCCGGCGTTGCGTTTATTGCCGGCCCGTTCATGAACGGACATGTGTCTGGATTGGATTTATCGGCTTCCACACGGGTTCCATGGAGGCGTTTTAATGCGGCAAGGAGGCGTGTTCAGCCCGGCGTGCAGCGAGCGGCACCCTCAACTCTGACGTACGACACCACGTTGTTCCTCCACTGGCATGTGGGCTCATTGTGTACCTGGCGTGCATGTCAGTGACCCAACGCAGCCAGCGCACGGTAGAGGACCTTTGGTGGGCCAGGGCGGTCAGAAGTGGGCATTTCATAAACCGACGTTTGTTCATTGAGTGTGACATCATCGATTTCATAAACGTATATATGAAAATTTTAAAATTCAGTCACATAAACCGACGTTTGTTCATTGAGTGTGTGTCTTGCGTCGTGTGTTGTATGCATGTAGGCGTGCGAGTGTTGCATGCAAGCATGTGTACGTTTCAGTATTGATGCATGTGTGTGTGCATTCATGTGTTCGTGAGTGCATGTGTACGTGTCAGTGTTGCATGACTGCATGCATGCTTGTGTTCATGCGACTATTGCATGCGTGCATGTGTACGTGTGAGTATTGCATGCATGCATGCAGGCATTGCGAGCATGTTTGTGCGCATGTGTGGTGTGTTTGTATTCACCACAGTGGCTCGTGCATGCGTGCAATTAAAATGGCTGGCTCAACATATCATCACAAGGCGATCCTTGTCCGCTGTGGTTAGGGGTGCGGGCTGCCAACCAGAGGTCTCACGACTTTGAATCCCCACCGAATACTAATTTCTTACCATTTTTGTCTTTCATATATGCGCTGACAGGTGGGCCGTACGGTAATGTGCGCTGGTGAATGTGGACCGTTTGACTGGTCAATTGATAGTGTCATCAACAAATTACGGAGCTGTATGGTGAGCCAGTGATCGTATGATCACCATAAAATGTATTTTATTAACACAGTACAGACTCACACTACCTTTTATTTCTTTCATATATGTGCTCACTAGTGGGCCCCACAGTTACGTGCGTTGATGGTGAACACTAGTTGCGCCACGTGGAACGCTTGACTGGTCATTTGATCGTGTCATCAACAAATTACGGAGTTGTACGGGTGAGCCAGTGACTGTATAATCACGACATTTATTTTTTTAACACAGTACAGATGCAAGCGCTCATATATACACGCAAACACTCACCGCTATAAGCGCAGACACGCATACCCTACCCCTATGAGCACCTTCGAGAGAGTGAGCCAGCATATGATCTTGAGATTTTACGAAGTCACCATAGGTGCCTCGTAGTGGAGGGGAACGTCTCCTCCCACTGAACGCACATCGCCGAAAAATACTGAAATTAGTCTAGGACAAATGCGAGCACCAGGACTTCAACCCTGGTGGGCTAGGGAAACCACCGTCCTCCTATCCATCCAACCATAGGTTGGTTAGCACCACAAAGTGTATATGGTGACCATGATGAGCTTATTCTGAAGTGCAGTGATCAAATTTTGCTTTTGCTTCAAATACGATGACCATAAGTGTCGTCAACAAAATACGGGGCACGCATCAAATACAATGTCCGTCGGTGTCATCGACAAAATACAGAGATGTATCATGAGATAGATATCGTATGATCACCATGAGAATGTATAAAGTGATCGTAATGAGCATATTCTGAAGTCCAGTGAACGTATAGTGCTTTTGCTTGAAATACAGTGACCGTCACGCGTGAATGTGTCAGGGACATGCATGATTTTAGAGGGCCAAGATATAGTTTGTCTTCGTACGTGAAAGTGGTGTAGAAAGAGGGGTGCTACCTCTTGAGATTGCGTTGGTTTTTCCCTTGAAGAGGAAAGGGTGATATAGTAAAGTAGCGTAAGTATTTCCCTCAGTTTTGAGAATCAAGGTATCAATCCAGTAGGAGACAACGCGACAAGCCACCGAATACCTGCACAAACAAACACCAACTTGCAACCAACGCGACAAAGGGGTTGTCAATCCCTTCACGGTCATGCGCAAAGTGAGATCTGATAGAGATGGATAAACTGTAAAGTAATATTATTGGTTTATGGAACGACAATTAAAAGATTGCAAAAGAAAGTAAATAGGAAACTAGAATTGTAGATCGGAAACTTGTATGATGGGAAATAGAGCCGGGGGCCATAGGTTTCACTAGTGACTTCTCTCAAGAAAGGTAGTATTACAGTGGGTGAAAAAATTACTACCGAGAAATTGATAGAAAAGCGCAAAGTTATGATGATATCTAAGGCAATGATCATGAATATAGGCATCAAGTCCGTCTTAAGTAGACCAAAACGATTCTGCATCTAATACTATAACTCCACACATCGACCGACTCCTGCCTGCATCTAGAGTATTAAGTTCATAAGAATAGAGTAACGCATTAAGTAAGATGACATGATGTAGCGGGGTTAACTCAAGAAATATGATGAAAACCCCACCTTGTTATCCTCCATGGCAACAATATAATACGTGCCTTGCCGCCCCTACTGTCACTGGGAAAGGAGACCGCAAGATTGAACCCAAAGCTAAGCACTTCTCCCATTGGAAGAAAAACCAATCTAGTTGGCCAAACCAAATCGATAGTTCGAAGAGACTTGCAAAGATATCAAATCATGCATAAAAGAATTCAGAGGAGATTCAAATAATATTCATAGCTAAGTTGATCATAAATCCACAATTCATCGGATCTCGGCAAACACACAGCAAAAGAGTATTACATCGAATTGATCTCCATGAACATCGAGGAGAACATGGTATTAAGAATCAAAGAGAGAGAGAATAAGACATCTAGTTACTAGCTATGGACTCGTTGGTCCGAACTAAACTACTCATGCTTCATCGAAGAGGCAGTGGTGTTGATGTAGAAGCCCTCCGTGATCGAATTCCCCTCCGGCAGGATGCCTGAAAAGGCCCCTAGATGGGATCTCACGGGTATAGAAGGTTGCGGCGGTGGAAAAAAGGTTTTTTGGCTTCCCTGGATCTTTTTGGGGTATAAGAGTATATATAGGAGGAAGATCTAGGTCAGGAGGTCTACCAGGGGCCCACGAGATTGGGGGCGCGCCCTACCCCCCTCGGAGCGCCCACCACCCTTGTGGCCGCCCCGTGGCTCTTTCGACTTGCACTCCAAGTCTCCTGGGTGTCTCCTGGTCCAAGAAAGATCTTCGCGAAAGTTCTATTCTGTTCGGACTCCGTTTGGTATTCCTTTTCTGCGAAACTCTAAAACAAGGAAAAAACATAAACTAGCACTGGGCTCTAGGTTAATAGGTTAGTCCCAAAAATCATATAAAATAGCATATTAATGCATATAAAACATCCAAAACATATAATATAATAGCATGTAACTATTAAAAAATTATAGATACGTTGGAGACGTATCATGCATCCCCAAGCTTAATTCCTGCTCGTCCTCGAGTAGGTAAATGATAAAAACAATTTTTTTGATGTGGAATGCTACCTAACATATTTATCCATGTAATTCTATTTATTGTGGCATGAATGTTCAGATCCGTAAGATTCAAAACAAATGTTCAATATTGACATAAAAACAATAATACTTCAAGCATAATGACAAAATACTTATGTCTTCTCAAAATAACATGGTCAAAGAAAGCTTATCCCTACAAAATTATATAGTCTGGCTATTCTCCATTTTCATCACACAAAATAGTTAGATCATGCACAACCCCATGATAAGCCAAGAAATTGTTTCATACTTTTGGTGTTCTCAAACTTTTTCAACTTTCACGTAGTACATGTGGAATAGACGGTGGTTGTGGAGATGAAAAAAAGGAGATAGTCTCACATCAACTAGGAGTATCAATGGGTTATGGAGATGCCCATTAATAGATATCAATGTGAGTGAGTAGGGATTGCCATGCAACGGATGCACTAGAGCTATAAGTTTATGGAAGCTCAAAAAGAAAACTAAGTGGGTGTGCATCCAACTTGCTTGCTCACGAAGACATAGGGCAATTTGAGGTAGCCCATCATTGGAATATACAAGCCAAGTTCTACAGTGAAAAATTCCCACTAGTATCTGAAAGTGACAACATAGGAGACTCTCTATCACGAAGATCATGGTGCTAATTTGAAGCACAAATGTGGAAAAAGGATAGTAACATTGTCCCTTCTCTCTTTTTCTCTCATTTTTTTATTTGGGCCTTCTCTCATTTTTTTGGCCTCTTTTTTGTCGTCCGGAGTCTCATCCCGACTTGTGGGGGAATCATAGTCTCCATCGTCCTTTCCTCACATGGGACAATGCTCTAATAATGAAGATCGTCACACTTTTATTTATTTACAACTCAAGAATTACAACTCGATACTTAGAACAAAATATGACTATATGCATGCCTCCGACAGTGTACTGGGATGTGCAATGAAGCAAGAGTGAGATGTATAAAAAATGATGAACAGTGGCTTTGCCAAAAATACGATGTTAATTACATGATCATGCAAAGCAATATGACAATGATGGAGCGTGTCATAATAAATGGAACGGTTGAAAGTTGCATGGAAATATATCTCGGAATGGCTATGGAAATGCCATAATAGGTAGGTATGGTGACTGTTTTGAGGAAGGACATGTGGTGGGTTTATGGTACCGGCGAAAGTTGTGCGGTACTAGAGAGGCTAGAAATGGCGGAAAGGTGAGAGTGCGTATAATCCATGGACTCAACATTAGTCATAAAGAACTGACATACTCATTGCAAACATCTATTAGTCATCGAAACAAAGTAGTACGTGCATGCTCCTAGGGGGATATATTGGTATGAAAAGACCATCGCTCGTCCCTGACCGCACTCAGATGGAAGACAATCAATAAATAAATCATGCTCCGACTTCATCACATAACGGTTCACCATACGTGCATGCTACGAGACTCACAAACTTTAACACAAGTATTTCTGAAATTCACAACTACTCACTAGAATGACTCTAATATCACCATATTCATATCTCAAAACAATCATAAGGAATCAAACTTCTCATAGTATTCAATGCACTTTATATGAAAGTTTTTATTATATCCCTCTTGGATGCCTATCATATTAGGACTAATTTTATAACCAAAACAAATTAGCATTCTGTTCTAAAGACTATCAAAATAATATAAGTGAAGTAAGAGAGTTCATAAATTTCTACAAAATAAAACCACCACCATGCTCTAAAAAGATATAAGTGAAGCACTAGAGCAAAATTGCCTAGCTCAAAAGATATAAGTGAAGCACATAGAGCATTCTAATACATCACAATTCATGCATGTCTCTCCCAAAAGGTGGGTACAGCAAGGATGATTATGGCAAAGGAAAAAGCAAAGACTCAACTCATACAAGACGCTCCAAGCAAAACACATATCACGTGGTGAATAAAAATATAGCCTCAAGTTAAGTTACCAATAGACGAAGACGAAAGAGGGGATGCCCCAACCTTAGGCTTTTTGACATCCTTGAATAATACCTTGGGGTGCCTTGGGCATCCCCAAGCTTAGGCTCTTGACACTCCCCTTATTTCATAGTCCATCAAATCCTTAACCAAAACTTGAAAACCTCACAACACAAAACTCCAACAGAAAATCCCGTAAGCTCTGTTAGTATAAGAAAATAAATCACCACTTTTGGTACTGTTGTGAACTCATTATTTATTTATATTGGTGTAATATTTAGCGTATTCCAACTTTTCCATGGTTCATCCCCCTGATACTAGCCATAGATGCATCAAAATAAGCAAATAACATGCGAAAAACACAATCTGTCAAAAACAGAGCAGTCTGTAGAAATCTGGATATTTTGAATACTGATGTAACTCCAAAAATTCTGAAAGAATAGGAAGTCCTAGATAATTTGTCTATTAATTTTCTTCAAAAGTAATCAACTAAAAATCACTCTGCCGCTAAAAATGAGAATTGTTTTCGTGAGCGCAAAAGTTTCTCTTTTTCAGCAAGATCAAATTAACTACCACCGTAGTTTATCCTATAGGTCTTACTTGGCACAAACACTAATTAAAACGCAAAACCACATCTAACCATATGCTAGATGAAATATTTATTATAAAACAGCAAGAAAAGAAAAATTGGGTTGTCTCCCAACAAGCGCTTTTTTAAAGCCTTTTAGCTAGGCATTGGTAGATTTAAAGATGCTCGCATGAAAGACAAGAATTGAAGCATGTCGAGAGCATCATGTGGCATCTGAAAAACACATTTATGTCTAACATACTTCCTATGCATAGGCATCTTATAACAAAACAAATTATCAAGGCAAGCAAAAACTAGCATAGGCAAGGAAGAAGAGAGGAAAAATGGCAATCTCTACATAACGAGAGGTAATTTATGAACATGAAAATTTCCACGACTATATTTTCCTCTCTCATAATAATTACATGTGGGATCATATTCAAATTCAACAATATAGCAATCACATAAATTTTTCTCTACATGATCCACATGCACGCAATGTTGAGACTCTTCCAAAATAGTGGGAATATCATTAACTAAAGTCATGACATCACCAAACCCACTTTTATCAAAAACTTCATAAGATTGAACATTATCAAAATACGTGGGATCCAAAGTTGACACTATTCCAATCCCACTTTCAATATTATTGCAAACATTATTGTCAATCTCATATTCGTCATGGGGCTTAAATAAATTTTCAAGATCATAAGAAGAATCACCCCAATCATGATCATTGCAACAAGTAATGGTCAAAGCAAAACTAGCATCCCCAAGCTCAGGGTTTTGCATATTATTAGCGCAATTGATATTAATAGAATTTATAATAACATCATTGCAATATGCTTTTTATTCAAAGATCTATCATGAATCACTTCATAAAATACTTCATCACAATTTCCAGATTCATGAATTTCAAGCAAAACTTCATAAAGATAATCTAGTGCACAAAACTCACTAGCAATTGGTTCATCATAATTGGATTTCTTAAAAAGATTGGCAAGTGGATGAGGATCCATAAATCTTAGGTTCTCTGATTTGCAATAAATACACAATTATTCCAACCAAATGAGCAAATGACCCAAATAACACATCAAGGCAAACGAAAAGACGAACGGAAGAAGGGCTAAGAAAAGGCAAACCTTTTCGAAAATCATTTTAGAAGTGGGGGAGTGGAAAACGAGAGCCGAATGGTGAATAATGTAATGCGAGGGATGAGAGTTTATGATGGGTACTTGGTATGTCTTAGCTTGGCATAGATCTCCCCTGACATGGCGCCAGAAATCCTTCTTGTTACCTCTTGAGGTTGCATTGGTTTTTCGCTTGAAGATGAATGGGTGATTCACGAAAGTAGCATAAGTATTTCCCTTCAGTTTTGAGAACCAAGGTATCAATCCAGTAGGAGACAACACGACAAGCCACCGAATACCTGCACAAACAAACACCAACTTGCAACGAATGCGACAAAGGGGTTGCCAATCCCTTCATGGTTATTCGCAAAGTGAGATCTGATAGAGATGGATAAACGGTAAAGTAATATTTTTGGTTTATGGAATGAAAAGTAAAAGATTACAAAAGAAAGTAAGGAAACTAGAATTGTAGATCGGAAACTTATATGATGGAAAATAGACCCTCGGGCCATAGGTTTCACTAATGGCTTCTCTCAAGAAAGGTATTATTACGGTGGGTGAAAAATTACTGCCGAGCAATTAATAGAAAAGCACAAAGTTATGACGATATCTAAGGAAATGATCATGAATATAGGCATCACGTCCGTGTTAAGTAGATTGAAATGATTCTGCATCTACTACTATGACTCCACACATCGACCGACTCCTGCCTGCATCTAGAGTATTAAGTTCATAAGAACAGAGTAACACATTATGTAAGCTGACATGATGTAGCGAGATTAACTTAAGCAATATGATGAAAACGCCATCTTGTTATCCTCGATGGCAACAATACAATACGTGCCTTGCTGCCCCTACTATCACTAGGAAAGGACACCACAATATTGAACCCAAAGCTAAGCACTTCTTCCATTGCAAGAAAAACAATCTAGTTGGCCAAACCAAATATATAGTTAGAAGAGACTTGCAAAGATATAAAATCATGCATAAAAGGATTCAGAGGAGATTCAAATAATACTCATGGATAAGCTAATCATAAATCCACAATTCATTGGATCTCGGCAAACACACCACAAAAGAGTATTACATCGAATAGATCTCCAAGAACATAAAGCAAAACATGGTATTGAGAATTAAAGAGAGAGAATAAGTCATCTATCTACTAGCTATGGACCCATAGGTCTGAAGTAAACTACTCACGCTTCATAGGAGAGGCAATGGTGTTGATGTAGAACCCGCAATGATCGAATCCCCTATGGCAGGATGCCGGAAAAGGACCCTAGATGGGATCTCACGGGTACAGAAGGTTTGCGCAATGGAAAAGTGGTTTCGTGCCTCCCCTGGATGTTTTTGGGGTATAAGAGTATATATAGGAGGAAGATCTAGGTCAGGAGGTCTACGAGGGGCCCACAAGATTGGAGGGCGCACCCTCCACCCTTGTGGCCACCTGATGGCTCTTCCGACTTGCACTCCAAGTCCCCTCGGTGTCTTTTGGTCCAAGAAAGATCATCACGGAAGTTTTATTCCATTTGGTATTCCTTTTCTGTGAAACTCTAAAACAAGGAAAAACAGAAACTGGCACTGGGCTCTAGTGTCGGTGTACAAAAGTAGGGGCCCTTCTGTACCCCTTTACTTGTGCACGGGAAGTCGTAGATACACCTGCGGCCGGGCTCGGCAGGGTAGAGGAAGCGAAGATACAAGGCTGCCGAGGTAGCACTCAAGCCAGAAGCATAAAGAGAAAGGGGACAAGATGGGCTTCCCCCCTACAAGAGCCTTGCTGGGACAGCCTACATGGCCCTGGCAAGAGCCTTGCTGAGGCAACTTGCCCAACAGCGGCAAGACCGCCACCCTTGAGCCTGAGAGTTATGATGCCATCGACAACGTCAAGAGAGAGGCTCGGGAGTGCCTTGCGTGGTGGCATGTAGATCTTTGTGGAAACCAAAGGCCTGCAAGCTTAGATGAGAACCAGAAGATGAAGACCCCTGGCAAGATCTTGCTGGGAACGACCAAAGACCCCCGGTAAGACCCTTGCCGGGGACGCTCGCAAGGCCCCCCCGGCAAGACCCTTGCCGGGTACGGCCACGAAACCCCGGCAAGACCCTTTCCGGGGGCGTCTGCGGGGCCGAGGCCAGGCTCGCACTTACCAAAGCTTCACTGCCCCGCGCCCATTCCGATGTGAAAACCAGCCTACCAACTAGGCACGCACCTGTGTGGGAGCATGCAGCTTGGGGGCCAACTAGCCGAGCACTTGCGTGGTGGCATGCAGATCTTCGTGAAGCCCCTGCCACCGCACTAGCTCTGGTGCCAGCCACCGTGGTGTTGCATGCCTCATCAGCTTGGACCCGCGTCCGGGCGAGGCGAGGCAGCGATGGACAGGACGAGCTTCTTTGCCGTCCCCGATAAAGCAAGAGGACACATAGGCGGCACATTAAATGCGTTTGTCCTAGGATGTTAGGAGATAAACTTGTACACTGTACATACTTTCCACCTCCATTGTGCCACTGTGACAACCCCTTTTGACATATAAAAGGAGGCCCGAGGCGTACCGAGGAAAGATTCAGACTTTTTGGACTAGGCACGAACCACAGCTTGTTCAAGAGCTCAAGAACACCCAGTACATACAAAGCAGGACTAGGGTTTTACGCATCGTTTGCGGCCCGAACCTGGGTAATCCCCTGCCCCCCGTGTTGATGTTCTAGACCCGCTCTTTGCGCAGCCCCATGCCCTGCCAACCATAGAAGGGACTCCCCGAGGGATCACATAGATGTCGTTCCAGAACCTCGACATCATTGGCGCGCCAGGCAGGGGCGCTGAGGCTGTGAAAATACGGTTTTGAAGGCAACTCATAGACTCCTTCATCATGATGGCTCGAGAGAAGAAGGCGACGTCGATCAGCCATGCTCTGGTGCCATGAGATAGGCGAGGCGGTGCGGTCCGTAGCCGCAACAACCATCTGCGTGGCGATGGAAAGCTAAGTTACGCAAGACCTTGAGCAATTTTCCTTTTTATAAGGTTATCTTCCTCGAAAGATCTTCCTCCTTGTATGGAAAACCTGCACCCAAGGGAACCCTTCCGCTATTGGCAACGCCCTTGTTCTATATAGAGTCCGCTTAACAGATCAGGCAGCTGCGCCGAGAACAGCAAGGTGAATTTCCCGGCAGCAAGCGGCCCCAGCAGGCTGCTAAGGATCCGTTCCTCAAAGCGCCACAACATGGGTTTGTGTGCCGACAAACCTATACAACTAGGCATAGGGTGTGTAGATACAAGGAAAGATCGAACAGGAAGATAGCATGTTTCATTTCAAAGTACTGCAGAGTTATATTACATCAGTGATTGCCGAGGTTCTAACTTAAGATAAATTGTCTTGGGCATGAACTCGCGACGGCAGGGCGAAACAGGGTGGCTAGTCCCGGCGCTGGCCCTCCACCCTCTTGACTCCGTCGACACAGCTAATGATGGGCTCGATACGCTCTTCGAGCGCCGCGAGGTCCGTGCCATCCGACAAGCTCTTAAGTGCGTCGGCGAAGTCGATGATGGGGTTCCAGAACGCCACCTTGGTGTGCACCTTGGTTAGGGCACCCCGACAAAGCCTCGGGGACTCCTTGGCCAGATAGGTCGCTCGATTGGAGCGGAACTGCTCCAGGGCGTCGAGGACACGCTTGAAGAACAAGGTTAGCCTGGCATCGGGGCTTGTGTTCGCCTCCTGGGAGAACCTAACTTCCGGCATGCCCATGATGGCCAGCTACGCGGTGAGCTTCTCTGCAACGCTAATGAGACGGCTGATCCAGAGATTCACACTGCTCACATGGTCGTTAAGGGCGGCAGCGTCATACTCCGCAGCCGCTTTTCGGTCTCAAGGGCCTTGTTCAGGGTCTCCTTCTGGGCTTTGGCCTCTGAAAGCCTCCCCTCCAAAGCACCCAGTTGCAGCTTCAAACCACCAATTGAGTTTTTGGCCTTGGAGAGCAGCTTGATCTAGTCAGAGACGGTGACCTGCGAATCTGCCAGAGCACGGTTGGCCGGGTCCCTCTCCTCCGTCAGCTCCAAGACGTTCTTCCTCAGCTCCTCCCACTCCAGCTCCAGCGTCTCCACCTTGCCGGCATGGTCTAGGGCCAAAGCATCGAGTGCCTCCTTGTGCCTCTGCTCTAGCTCCTGGGTCCGTTGTGCGACGATCTTCTTGATCTCCTCGTCCTTGCCGTGGAGTGTGGCAGCAAACGCCTGCTCACGGGCAACGAGGTCTTCCTGCTGGGTGTCCAGCAGAGCTTGCTGCTACACCCGAGCGGCTTCGTCCTTGGCGGCCTGTTCCTTCGCCGCCTCTTGGGCCCTCTCGATCTCGGCCTGCTTCAGGATGAGCTCTCGCTTCCACTCATGCATCTAACCCTGGGCAGTCCTGAATTCTTCCCGGGCCTTGCCAAATCAGACCTGCATCTGAGCAAGGAGCTCCTCAAAATCTGCCTCCGCCTTGTGCACCGCCGCCATCCTGGATTTCACTTGGTCTTGGCGGGCAAGGTGGAGCGCCTGGAGCTTCTGAAAGTTGGCGCTCATGGCTCGGAGAAGCTGCTCCTCTTTAGAATCGCCGTCGCCGGCGCTCACTTCGTCAACACCCTGGAGCCCGGCGGTGGTGAGAGCCTCATCATCAAGCACCTCCCCTTCGGCTGGCGATCTGGCGCTCGCCGTCCCTGGGAGGCGGGTGAACAGGTCGTCGCCCACCTTCAAGTATCTGCCTGAGGCGGGGGCTGTAGGGGAGGAAGGTTGGTCGTCGGCCATCCCCTCCCCGCCAGGCTCATCGGCGTCCTCCTTGATAGTGGCCTTACTGGCCTCCCTGGCAGTCTCCTTACCGGCCTCCCCGGCCTCCCCAGCAGGCCCCTTGCCGGCCTCCTCGGCAGCAGACCTGGTGGCTTCATCAGCCACGATCTTGGCGGCCTCGGCTTCAATGTCCCTGGCGACCTCCTCGATGACGGTGTCGATATCCTCCTGGTCCATCGAGGGAGGGTCTGGAACGCAGAAAGGAGAATAAGATGAGGCGAAAATCAAAGTTCAGAATAAAGAAAAGGGAGGACATTGCATGGCAGAGATAGCAAGGGATGGGAGGCATGCCGCTTACCTGTACCGGGCTGGGCAGAAGTGGTTCCCTCCCTGCCGATGTTCGTTGCCGGGATGGAGCCACCGGTGCCCATGCTTGCCTCCTCCTCCTCCTCCATGCGTGTGTGCTCAGTGGATGGTGCCCTAGCTAGTGACGCCCCTCTGGGTGGCGTGGTTGATAGGGGTGGCATGTCGGGGGTGGCCCTTAGTGGCTCCTCCTGTTGCTGCTCTCCTCCTTCAAACCCGGCAAGGTCAGCACCAAGGCTTCATGCCCCAACGCCTGCCAGCGGGGAGCGAATGATGAACTCACACTGGGGGCTGAAGCGGGGGCTGCATCGAGGGCTGTGATACGTCCACTTTGCATCATGCTTTTATATCGATATTTATTGCATTATGGGCTGTTATTATACATTATGTCACAATACTTGCCTATTTTCTCTTATTTTACAAGGTTTACATAGAGGGAGAATGCCGGCAGCTGGGATTCTGGGCTGGAAAAGGAGCAAATATTAGAGACCTATTCTGCACAGCTCCAAACGTCCTGAAACTTCACAGAAAACATTTTCCAAATATATAAAAATAATGAGAGCAAGAACTTCACCAGGGGGCCACACCCTACCCACGAGGGTGGGGGCGCGCCCTACCCCCCTGGGCGCGCCCCCTACCTCGTGGGCCCCCATGTGGCCCTCCGGTGGCCATCTTCTGCTATATGAAGTCTTTCGATGGGAAAAAATAACAAGCCATCATCTCAAACGAAACTCCGCCACCACGAGGCGGAACCTTGGCGGAACCAATCTAGGGTTCTGGCGGAGCTGTTCTGCCGGGGAAACTTCCCTCCCGGAGGGGGAAATCATCGCCATCGTCATCACCAATGCTCCTCTCATCGGGAGAGGGCAATCTCCATCAACATCTTCATCAACACCATATCCTCTCAAAACCCTAGTTCATCTCTTGTATCCAATTCTTGTCTCCAAATCCGGGATTGGTGCTAGTAGGTTGCTAGTAGTGTTACCTTTGTTCCTGAGAACATGGGAGAAGTGTTGTTATTAGTAGTCATGTGAATTTGGTATTTGTTCGATATTTTGATGAGATGTATGTTGTCTCTCCTCTAGTGGTGTTATGTGAACATCGACTACATGAAACTTCACCATTATTTGGGCCTAGAGGAAGGCATTGGGAAGTAATAAGTAGATGATGGGTTGCTAGAGTGACAGAAGCTTAAACCCGAGTTTATGCGTTGCTGCGTAAGGGGCTGATTTGGATCCATATGTTTCATGCTATGGTTAGGTTTACCTTAATACTTTTGTTGTAGTTGCGGATGCTTGCAATAGAGGTTAATCATAAGTGGGATGCTTGTCCAAGTAAGGGCAGTACCCAAGCACCAGTCCACCCACATACCAAATTATCAAAGTACCGAACACGAATCATATGAGCGTGATGAAAACTAGCTTGACGATATTCCCATGTGTCCTCGGGAGCGCTTTTCTCTATACAAGAGTTTGTCCAGGCTTGTCCTTTGCTACAAAAAGGATGGGGCCACCTTGCTGCACTTTATTTACCTTTGTTACTTGTTGCTCGTTACAAATTATCCTATCATCAAACTATCTGTTACCACTTATTTCAGTACTTGCAGAGAATACCTTGCTGGAAACCACTTATAATTTCCATCCTCTCCTCGCTGGGTTCGACACTCTTACTTACCGAAAGGACTACGATAGATCCCCTATACTTGTGGGTCATCAAGACTCTTTTCTGGTGCCGTTGCTGAGGAGTGAAGCGCCTTTGGTAGGTGGAATTTGGTAAGGAAAAATTTATATAGTGTGCTGAAATTTACTGTCACTTGTTACTATGGAAAGTAATCCTTTGAGGGGCTTGTTTGGGGTATCTTCACCTCGACCAGTAGAGCAAAGAGTTGCTCCTCAACCTACTGAACCTACTGAAAATGAAAATGTCTCCTTTGAAATTCCTTCGGGTATGATAGAAAAACTGCTAGCTAATCCTTTTTTAGGAGATGGAACAAAACATCCTGATGAGCATCTAATATATGTGGATGAAGTTTGTGGATTATTTAAGCTTGCAGGTGTACCCGAAGATGTTGTTAAGAAGAAGGTCTTCCCTTTATCTTTGAAGGGAGACGCATCGACATGGTATATGCTATGTGATGATATGGGGTCTTGGAATTACAAACGATTAAAATTGGAATTTCATGAGAAGTTTTATCCTATGCATCTTGTTCATCATGATCACAATTACATATATAATTTTTGGCCTCGTGAAGGAGAAAGCATCGCTCAAGCTTGGGGGAGGCTTCATCAATGTTATATTCATGCCCCAATCATGAGCTCTCAAGAGAAATGATTATTCAAAAAATTTAGGCTCGGCTTTCTGATAACAATCGCACCATGCTTGATACTTCTTGTGCGGCTCTTTCATGATGAAGACTATTGAATTCAAATGGGATTTATTGGAAAGAATTAAACACAACTCTGAAGATTGGGACCTCGACAAAGGTAAGGAGTCAGGTATGAAAGCTAGTTTTGATTGTGTTAAATCTTTTATGGATACCAATATTTTTTGTAAATTTAGCACCAAATATGGACTTGACTCTGAGATAGTAGCTTCTTCCTGTGAATCTTTTGCTACTTATGTCGATGTCCCCAAGGAGAAGTGGTTTAAATATCATCCTCCCATAGAAGTAAAAGTAGCTGCACCTATTAAAGTTGAAGAAAAGATTGTCAATTATAATGATCCTATTGTTCCTACTGCTTATGTTGAGAAACCACCTTTTCCTGTTAGGATAAAGGATCATGCTAAAGCTTCAACTGTGGTTCATAAAAGCAATATTAAAACTTATACACCTCATGAGCAAATTAAAGTTGAACTTGATATTGCTATTGTTAAAGATCTCTTTTCTGATAATATTGATGGGCATGTTATTTATTTCTGTGATGAAACTGCTAGAATTGCTAAACCTTGTGCTAAAGATAAATCTAGACCTGTGGTAGGCATGCCTGTTATTTCTGTTAAAATAGGAGATCATTGTTGTCATGGCTTATGTGATATGGGTGCCAGTGCTAGTGCAATGCCTATTAGCCTATATAGAGAAATCATGCATGATATTGCACCTGTTGAGTTAGAGGATATTGATGTCACAATTAAACTTGCCAATACAGATACTATTTCACAAATGGGAATTGTTAGAGATGTTGAAGTCTTGTGTGGGAAAACAAAATATCCTGCTGATTTTCTTGTTCTAGGTTCCCCACAAGATAGCTTTTGTCCCATAATATTTGGTAGACCCTTCCTGAACACTGTTAATGCTACCATAGATTGCAAAAGGGATGTTGTTACTATCGGTTTAGATTATATGACTCATGAATTTAATTTCTCTAAATTTAGTAGACAACACCGTGAAGAAGAATTACCTAGTAAGGATGAAATTATTGATCTTGCTTCTATTGTCGTACCTTCTAGTGATCCTTTAGAACAATATTTGCTAGACCATGAAAATGATATGTTTATGAATGAAAGAAGGGAATTAGATGAAGTATTCTTTAAATAGGAACCTATTCTGAAAAACAATTTACCTGTTGAAATCCTAGGGGATCCTCCTCCACCCAAGGGTGATCCCGTGTTTGGGCTTAAACCGTTACCTGATACTCTTAAATATGTTTATATTGATGATAAAAAGATATATCCGGTTATTATTAGTGCTAACCTTTCAGAGCATGAGGAAGAGAGATTATTGAAAACTCCGAAGCAGCACCATGCTGCTATTGGGTATACTCTTGATGATCTTAAGGGCATTAGTCCCACTCTATGTCAACATAAAATTAATTTGGAAGAAGATGCTAAACCAGTTCGTGATCATCAACGCCGGCTGAATCCTAAAATGAAAGAAGTGGTAAGAAAGGAAATACTAAAGCTCCTTGAGGCAGGTATAATCTATCCCGTTGCTGATAGTCAGTGGGTAAGCCCTGTCCATTGTGTCCCTAAGAAGGGAGGTATTACTATTGTTCCTAATGATCAAGATGAATTGATCCCGCAAAGAATTATTACAAGTTATAGGATGGTAATTGATTTCTGCAAGTTAAATAAGGCTACTAAAAAGGATCATTACCCCTTACCTTTTATCGATCAAATGCCTGAAAGATTATCCAAACATACACATTTTTGCTTTTTAGATGGTTATTCTGGTTTCTCTCAAATTCCTGTGTCAGCCAAAGATCAATCAAAGACTACTTTTACACGCCCTTTTGGTACTTTTGCTTATAGACGTATGCCTTTTGGTTTATGTAATGCACCTGCTAGCTTTCAAAGATGCATGATGGCTATATTCTCTGACTTTTGTGAAAAGATTTGTGAGTTTTTCATGGACAACTTTTCCGTCTATGGATCTTCTTTTGATGATTGCTTGAGCAACCTTGATCGAGTTTTGCAGAGACGTGAAGAAACTAATCTTGTCTTGAGTTGGGAAAAGTGCCACTTTATGGTTAATGAAGGTATTGTCTTGGGGCATAAAGTTTCTGAAAGAGGTATTGAAGTTTTTAAAGCCAAAGTTGATGCTATTGAGAAGATGCCATGTCCCAAGGACATCAAAGGTATAAAAAGTTTCCTTGGCCATGCCGAATTTTATAGGACGTTCATTAAGGACTTCTCAAAAATTTCTCGGCCTCTGACTAATTTATTACAAAAAGATATACCATTTGTTTTTGATAATGATTGTGTAGAAGCATTTGAAATACTTAAGAAAGCATTGATCTCTGCACCTATTGTTCAGCCGCCTGATTGGAATTTACCGTTTGAAATTATGTGTGATGCTAGTGATTATGTTGTAGGTGCTGTTCTAGGAAAAAGAGTTGATAAGAAATTAAATGTTATTCAATATGCTAGTAAAACCTTAGACAATGCTCAAAGAAATTATGCTACTATTGAAAAAGAATTCTTAGCGGTTGTATTTTCTTGTGATAAGTTCAGACCTTATATTGTTGATTCTAAAGTAACTATTCACACTGATCATGCTACTATTGAATATCTTATGAAAAAGAAAGATGCTAAACCTAGACTTATTAGATGGGTTCTCTTGCTACAAGAATTTGATTTGCATATTATTGATAGAAAGGGAGCTGAGAACCCCGTTGCAGACAACTTGTCTAGGTTAGAAAATGTGCTTGATGACCCACTTCCTATTGATGATAGCTTTCCTGATGAGCAATTCAATGTCATAAATGCTTCTCATATTGCTCCATGGTATGCTGATTATGCTAATTACATTGTTGCTAAGTTTATGCGACCTAGTTTCACATACCAGCAAAAGAAAAAGTTCTTCTATGATTTGAGGCATTACGTTTGGGATGACCCACATCTTTATAAAAAAGGAGTGGATGGTGTTATTAGACGTTGTGTACCTGAGCATGAACATGAAAAGATCCTATGCAAGTGTCACTCCGAAGCTTATGGAGGACACCATGCTGGAGATAGAACTGCCCATAAGGTATTGCAATCTGGTTTTTATTGGCCTGCTCTCTTCAAGGATGCATGTAAGTTTGTCCTATCTTGTGATGAATGTCAAAGAATTGGTAATATTAGTAGACGTCAAGAAATGCCT
Source organism: Triticum urartu (assembly GCF_003073215.2). Classification (NCBI taxonomy): domain Eukaryota; kingdom Viridiplantae; phylum Streptophyta; class Magnoliopsida; order Poales; family Poaceae; genus Triticum; species Triticum urartu. Next base: position 250,202,502 of record NC_053026.1, on the reverse strand, counting down.
ATGAACTATTCACTCGCAATTGAACCATTTGATGTTTGGGGCTTTGACTATATGGGACCCTTTCCTTCTTCTAATGGATATACACATATTTTAGTTGTTGTTGATTACGTTACTAAGTGGGTAGAAGCTATTCCAACTAGTAGTGCTGATCATAACACTTCTATTAAAATGCTTAAAGAAGTTATTTTTCCAAGATTTGGAGTCCCTAGATATTTAATGAGTGATGGTGGTTCACATTTTATTCATGGTGCTTTCTGTAAAATGCTTGCTAAATATGATGTTAACCATAGAATTGCATCTCCTTATCATCCTCAGTCTAGTGGTCAAGTAGAATTGAGTAATAGAGAGCTCAAATTAATTTTGCAAAAGACCGTTAATAGATCTAGAAAAAATTGGTCCAAGAATCTTGATGATGCATTATGGGCCTATAGAACTACATATAAAAATCCTATGGGTATGTCTCCATATAAAATGGTTTATGGAAAAGCATGTCACTTACCTCTCGAACTAGAACACAAGGCATATTTGGACATTAAAGAACTCAATTATGATTTTAAACTTGCCGGTGAGAAGAGGCTATTTGATATTAGCTCACTTGATGAATGGAGAACCCAAGCCTATGAAAATGCCAAGTTGTTTAAAGAAAAAGTTAAAAGATGGCATGACAAAAGGATACAAAAGCGTGGGTTTAATGTAGGTGATTATGTATTGCTACACAACTCCCGTTTAAGATTTTTTGTAGGAAAACTTCTCTCTAAATGGGAAGGTCCTGACGTTATCGAGGAGGTCTATCGTTCCGGCGCCATAAAAATCAATAACTTCGAAGGAACAAATCTGAAGGTGGTGAACGGTCAAAGAATCAAACATTATATCTCAGGTAATCCCATAAATGTTGAAACCAATGTTATTGAAACCGTAACCCCGGAGGAATACATAAGGGACACTTTGCGGAACGTTTCAGACTCCGAAAAGGAATAGGTCTGATGCACGGTAAGTAAACCGACTCCAAAACCATTTTAAGGCAATATTTCTCTGTTTTGGTATATTTAGAAAAATAGAAAAATAAGTAGCAGTCTGGGAAGGACACGAGGGCTCCACGAGGATGGAGGGCGCGCCCTACCCTACTCGGCGCGCCCCCTACCTCGTGGGCACCTCGTGTGCTCTCCGGACTCCGTTTTCGTATACGACACATATTTGGTCGGTAAAAATTCATTATATAATCTCCCAGATATTTTGACTCCCGTATTATGCAAATATCTCTTGTCTTTGTTTTGAGCTGTCCTGCTACAGACAGAGCAACATGTCGTCCCAGGATTCGGGAGGAGAAAGATATGTGGCTGATTACCTTGCAGATCCTAAGGTCTATGGGGATGTGGAGCATTTCGGTTGGACTATGGAAGAAGAAGAGGACTATGAACCCAAGGGGAAGGAGCAGACCAGCTCAGATGAAGATGAAGAACCACTACCTCAACCTGGGGACATGCATGTGGAGTTCAAAAGGTCAAGCCTCCCGGATAGGGTAAAGAAACCTAAGATCGAGTTTATCCCTTTTCGCCTCTTGTAGGAGAACAAGCAGGAACTATGCAAAAAGATACTGAGCTTGGAGCAGGAGATCGAGGACGTAAGGGACAAAAATTCTGTCCTCAAGCGCAAATTAAGGAAGAAGCCTATGCCTTCAACAAAACCATCATCTTCTCCACCAACAAACAAGAATTGAGTATCTGGTATGGGCAATCCCCTTGGCAACTGCCAAGCTTGAGGGGACGTGCCCCGGTATCGTATCACAATCACAACTCCTATCTTTACCATTTTTCTTAGTTCAATCCTATTAGTAGTATCTTGATCTAGTAGAATAAAGTTTATGGCATGATCTAGTTTTGAGTTTTGCTTTATGATCTCTCTATGTAATCAAGTCCGTGAGCTATATATAATAAAGATTAGTGTTGAGTCAAGGGCTTGATTATTTTGCCATGATCTTGGGTGAATAAAAGAAAAGAGAAAAAGAATAAAAAGAAACAAAAAGTTCATATTGATCTTATTGAGAGTAATGACTTCACATAGAAAGAGTATGATGATTAAAAGTTGTTGGGAGTTGGCAGACATAGCTTTGGTCATTGTTGCAATTAATAGGAAGTAATAAGGAAAGAGAGGTTTTCACATATGGATATATTATCATTGGCATCTTTTATGATTGGGAGCACTCATTAAAATATGACATGCTAAAGAGTTGATGTTGGACAAGGAAGACAACGTAATGAGTTATGTATTTCTTATATCTGAGATAAAGTATGTTGTCATGGATCCTCTAACTTGTTGAGCTTGCCTTTCCCCCTCATGCTAGCCAAATTCTCAGCACCAAGTAGAAATACTACTTGTGCTTCCAAATACCCTTAAACCAGTTTTGCCATGAGAGTCCACCATATCTACCTATGGATTGAGTAAGATCCTTCAAGTAAGTTGTCATCGGTGCAAAGCAATAAAAATTGCTCTAAATATGTATGATTGATTGGTGTGGGAGAAATAAGCTTTATACGATCTTGTGATGTGGAAGTAATAAAAGCGACGGACTGCATAATAAAGGTTCATATCACAAGGGGCAATATAAAGTGACGTTTTTTCGCATTGAGATTTTATATATCCAACCATAAAAGCGCATGGCAACCTCTGCTTCCCTCTGCGAAGGGCCTATCCTTTATTATTATCTTCTACCTTATGCAAGAGTCATGGTGATCTTCACCTTTTCTTTTTCATTTTATCCTTTGGCAAGCTCAGCATGTTGGAAAGAACATGATATATATATTTAATTGGATGTAGGGGAGCATGAACCATTATTGTTGACATTACCCTTGAGGTAAAAGGTTGTGGGGCAAAACTATAATCCCCTATCTTTCTCTGTGTCCGATTAAAACTCTGTAACCACAAGTATCGCGTGAGTGTTAGCAATTATGGAGGACTAAATGATAGTTGAGTATGTGGACTTGCTTTTTAGCTCTGACATAGACTCTTTCCGATGTTATGATAAATTGCAATTGCTTCAATGACTGAGATTATAGTTTGTCGGAGCCCAATAAGGTTTATGATTTATACTTTTGCATTGTGAATAGATCATCACTTGAATATAAGTAATCATATGACAAAATCTATATATGTTGCTGTTATGAGAATAATCATGATGCCTTCATGTCCGTATTTTATTTTTATCGACGCCTCTACCTCTAAACATGAGGACATATTTATTGTTATCGGCTTTTCGCTTGAGGACAAGCGAGGTCTAAGCTTGGGGGAGTTGATACGTCCATTTTGCATCATGCTTTTATATCGATATTTATCGCATTATGGACTGTTATTTCACTTTATGTCACAATACTTATGGCTATTCTCTCTTATTTTACAAGGTTTACATAAGGAGGGAGAATGCCGGCAGCTGGAATTCTGGGCTGGAAAAGGAGCAAATATTAGAGACCTATTCTGCGCAACTCCAAAAGTCCTGAAACTCCACGGAACATCTTAAAATAAATAAAGAAAAATCCTCGCCAAAGATGAAGGCCAGGGGGCCCACACCCTGCTCACGAGGGTGGGGGGCGCGCCCCTACCTCGTGGGCCCCCTGGTGGCTCTCCGACGTCCATCTTCTCCTATATGAAGTCTTTCGATGAGAAAAAAAGAAGGAACTTTTCGGGACGAGACTCCGCCGCCACGAGGCGGAACCTTGGCGGATCCAATCTAGAGCTCCGGCAGAGCTGTTCTGCCGGGGAAACTTCCCTCCGGGAGGGGGAAATCATCACCATCGTCATCACCAACGCTCCTCTCATCGGGAGAGGGCAATCTCCATCAACATCTTCACCAGCACCATCTCATCTCCAAACCCTAGTTCATCTCTTGTATCCAATTCTTGTCTCAAAGTCCGGGATTGGTGCTAGTAGGTTGCTAGTAGTGTTGATTACTCCTTGTAGTTGATGCTAGTTGGTTTAATTGGTGGAAGATCATATGTTCAGATCTATAGCATATTATTACCCCTCTGATTATGAACATGAATATGCTTTGTGAGTAATTACGTTCGTTCCTGAGGACAAGGGAGAAGTCTTGCTATGAGTAGTCATGTGAATTTGGTATTCGTTTGATATTTTGATAAGATGTATGTTGTCTAGCCTCTAGTGGTGTTATGTGAACGTCGACTACATAACACTTCACCATTATTTGGGCCTAGAGGAAGGCATTGGGAAGTAATAAGTAGATGATGGGTTGCTAGAGTGACAGAAGCTTAAACCCTAGTTTATGCGTTGTTTCGTAAGGGGCTGATTTGGATCCACATGTTTCATGCTATGGTTAGGTTTACCTTAATACTTTTGTTGTAGTTGCGGATGCTTGCAATAGAGGTTAATCGTAAGTGGGATGCTTGTTCAAGTAAGAACAACACCCAAGCACCGGTCCACCCACATATCAAATTATCAAAGTATTGAACGCGAATCATATGAACGTGATGAAAACTAGCTTGACGACATGCCCATGTGTCCTCGGGAGCGCTTTTCCTATTATAAGAGTTTGTTCCGGCTTGTCCTTTGCTACAAAAGGATTGGGCCATCTTGCTGTACTTTATTTACTTTTGCTACTTGTTGCTCGTTACAATTTATCCTATCACAAAACTATCTATTACCACTTATTTCAGTACTTGTAGAGAATACCTTGTTGAAAACCGCTTATCATTTCCTTCTGCTCCTCGTTGGGTTCGACACTCTTACTTATCGAAAGGACTACGATAGATCCCCTATACTTGTGGGTCATCAGGATGGAGTATATATAGTCTAGGGGGGAGAAGGGATACACGGGCCTCGGCCCTTCACTATGCGCAGACAGGGAAGGCCGGATGTCCGGGCTTTCAGGCGACGCCGGATGTCCGGGCTGGGGGGCGGATGTTCGGGCAGGAGCGGTGGCATTTGTTGCTCTCGGGTTCGGAGGGGTTGGATTTCAGGCCGGTGGCCGGATGTCTGGGGGCTCGGGAGGGGCCGGATGTCCGGGCTGCCGGGGCCGGATGTCCGGGGCCTGTAGCCTTCTGCGTCTGGATTGCTGTAGTGGAAGACGCTCCAGGGGCCGGACGTCTGGGGCCTTGGCCGGATGTCTGGGGCCTGGGAGATGCTCTTGGCTCCTTCCGTTGGTTCTCCTCTTCCGTGGACTTGGGGACTTGTACATCTTCATGCACATCTTCGGGAGGACCCTCTTGGTACCTAATCATGCACAACCCCTCGGACTTACGTAGTAGCCATGTCTCATGCATAGAAAGTGGAAGTTAGGAGAGGAGTGAGTTCACCTTATCTTCGATAGGTTTGGCTCGGGGTCGTGTCATTGGTCCAAGTGGTGTCGTTGGAGGTGTGGGTGCATCCATGGGGATGATCTTGGGATGCTCCGCATCATTTTTGTGCACAAATAGAAGTTCTCAGAATGACCTGAAAATCCACAAAGACACGTTTTATAATTAATAAAAAATACTGGCGAAAGAATCAGCATCAGGGGGCACCACAACGTATCCACGAGGGTAAAGGGTGTCTCCCCCTGGGGCGCGCCCCCTGCCTAGTGGGTCCCCTGAGACTCCACCGACCTCAACTCCATATATTCACTTTCGAGGAGAAAAAATCAGAGAGAAGGATTCATCGCATTTTATGATACGGAGCCACCGCCAAGCCCTAATCTTCCTTGGGGGGGGGCTGATCTAGAGTCTGTTCGGGTCTCCGAAGAGGGGAATCTATCGCCATCGTCATCATAAACCATCCTCCATCACCAATTTCATGATCCTCACTGCCGTGCGTGAGTAATCTCATCGTAGGCTTGCTGGACGGTGATGGGTTGGATGAGATTTACCATATAATCGAGTTAGTTTTGTTAGGGTTTGATCCCTAGTATCCATTATGTTCTAGATTGATGTTGCTATGACTTTGCTATGCTTAATGCTTGTCACTAGGGCCCGAGTGCCATGATTTCAGATATGAACCTATTATGTTTTCATGAATATATGTGAGTTCTTGATCCTATCTTGCAAGTCAATAGTCACCTACTATGTGTTATGATCTGGCAGCCCTAAAGTGACAATAATCGGGACCACTCCCGGTGATGACCGTAGTTTGAGGAGTTCATGTATTCACTAAGTGTTAATGCTTTGGTCTGGTACTCTATTAAAAGGAGGCCTTAATATCCCTCAGTTTCCAATAGGACCCCGCTGCCACGGTAGGGTAGGACAAAAGATGTCATGCAAGTTCTTTTCCATAAGCACGTATGACTATATTCAGAATACATGCCTACATTACATCGATGAACTGGAGTTAGTTCTATGTCACCCTATGTTATAACTGTTGCATGAGGAATCGCATCCGACATAATTATCCATCATTGATCCATTGCCTATGAGCTTTTCACATATTGATCTTTGCTTAGTTACTTTTCCGTTGCCACTATTACGATTGCTACAAAAACTACTACTCTTACTTTTGCCACCGTTACTGTTACATTCATACTCCTTTGCTACTAAATACGTTGCTGCAGATATTAAGTCTTTCAGGTGTGGTTGAATTGAGAACTCAACTACTAATACTTGAGAATATTCTTTGGCTCCCCTTGTGTCAAATCAATAAATTTTGGTTGAATACTCTACCCTCAAAAACTGTTGCGATCCCCTATACTTGTGGGTTATCAGGGCGGCAGCAGTCTCAACTTGATTTACAAAGACACAGTCCGTAAGATGGATATTGACCCGTCAAGAATCAAGCATAGTAACACTACCTTTAAAGGAGTGATAACTGGTGTAGAGGCCCGCTGCACGGGCTCCTTAACACTAGAAGTAGTATTCGGCTCTCCAGATAACTTTTGAAGTGAAGAATTGATCTTCGATATCGTCCCTTTCCGAAGTGGTTACCATGCACTGCTTGGACAAACTGCTTTCGCCCACTTCAATGCAGTCCCACAGTATGCTTACTTAAAGCTCAAAATGCCCGGAGCACGTGGCGTCATCACATTCAATGGAAATATTGAGAGATCCCTCCGTACTAAGGAGCACACCGCGGCCCTAGCAGCCGAGGTACAGAATGGCGCCTCATCAAGCTAAACAACTGATCGGTCATTAAGGCCCATGACACTACTAAGCGAGTCTGATCCACATTACAGCACGACAGTTCGGCAGATCCAGAGCTTGAATAGCAGTTCAGCCTTTGTCGATCGCCCCATAAGGTTGCGGCATATGTACCGCGCATGCATAATTACACACTTAAAATACCTTGGGCAGCGCCGGAGGCATACTGCGGAATAGGTCTATAGTACGGCTTGACCCTATTTGTACCTTAGCCTTTTTCTCTTTTTCTTTTTTTGTACTACGGGTTCATTAAAAACCTACCGACCCTACGATTGTACATTGGCTCTTTTCCAGGCTCCCCTTCCTTATAACCGACCATCAACTTCTTCTCTCAAAGGATTCCTCACCAAGGAGAAACGACGCAGACATGCGACAGGGCACCACTGGGATCTTCAAAACCACTGCTTTTAGGCCCTATGTAGAACTTTCCCTTGTATAAACTCTCGGCATGTAAAATAGCCTCGACATTCATGGCATTATGTATAATAGCACGTCTCGATGTATTAACCAGGATATAAAGGAAACAGTTGATCACCACTTCCGTTTGGTAGTGATCTATTTTGCCATCTATATTCCCTCACTTCATATTGCCACACGTGCTTTAGTCCGGCCTTAACACCGGGGGGTTGTATTCGGCTATGCATGTTTTCAATTCCGAACACCTATAGGGAACTCTTTGGCGTCCCGAATATTGTACTATATGCATCGGCTCTGAATCATGTCTTTGTTCTATAGTTGGGTTGCCCGACTCTTGTGCTTACCACCTTACGTTCCGCTTGTTCGTCTAAGGTAGTAAATGGAGAACTACTGCGATTGTATTTCAGGTTCGTCTGGTCGAATACCTCAGTAGAGAAAGCCGAAAACTGACTGTCATGATAAAGCGAGTGCTAGTCGGTGATTCGGTGACTTACTACAAATTGTTAGTGATTTTCTCCGTGGTATACGAGGGGATGGTCTTCATCTAGCCATGTGGAAAAGGCACCTTAGTTTGGATTGCCGCACACGCACTAGGGGATAGTACTTAGCCCCACCGTCAAACTCCTATGGATAAGTGAAAGTAATAAAGTTGCATAGTCTGATTTCCTGGTTCACCTCGCGGACACCTCCTTTACGGGCCAAGACATTGGATAAAGCATGGTCATGCGTCATGACTGAACACCCCTGTAGCATCTATGTGGGGCCTGTAGCCGACGACTGGAAACTTTTAGAATTAAACGGCCGCACAGGAGGAAAATCGCTTAAAATAAAAGGCACAAATATATTACAAGCAGGGGATCATAACATAGTTTTTACAACCCGCAGACATCTAATCAAATATCACGTCCTTAGAACACTGCCCTCTACTATTCGGGCCCCTGCTAGGATGTCTTCGAAGTACCTCTCCGGCTTGAGGTGCTCCTTGCCTTTCGGCGGGCCTGCGGTCGCCACGTCGGTGGACTTCATCTTTGCCCAGTGCATCTTGACGCTGGCAAAGACCATCCGAGCACCCTCTATGTAGGTCGAACTTGATAGCATCAATGTGGGGCCGATGCTTCACCAAACCGAAGTAGGTGCTAGGAATAGGTTCGGCCGGCCAGAGTTGGACTATTAAGTCCTTCATGGCCAAGCCTGCCACCCTATGCAGCACCATTAGCTGCTTCAGATAGTCGTTTAGAGGCGTCAGATGCTCCGGCGCAAGAAACTACGACCAAAACAGCTTCTCAATTGAGTTCCCCTCCTGGGCTCGGAAGAACTGTGCAGCATCAGCGACACTCCTCGGAAGATCTGCAAACGCGTCTGGAGAACTCCACACTCGAGTGAGTAAAGCATATCTTTCACCTCCAAAAATACTCTACAAAAGAAAGGCCTTACCTGCCGCAATCTGCTTCACTGACGGATCTCTTCGCGAGCACTCCGGGACTTGACCCACGCCTCTTTACACTCCTAGAGAGCTTTGGCGAGTTCGGATGATTGGGCCTAAGTCTCCTCCTCCAAAGCCTCGCACTTGCCGATGGCATCTTTCAGTTCCTACTCAACTTCGGCTACCCGAGCTTCATGTTGGCGGTGGGCGGCATGTTCGGTCTTTATTTCGACAGCCGCTTTGTCAGCCGCTGCCTTATTCACCTTCGCCTCCTTTTGGCCTATGCAAGGGCGCCTCTGAGGGTCTTAACCTCAGTTGCGCCAACTATGCTCATAATCAAAGCATTACATGAGTTAATATCTGAATATAACTATCACTTCTGATATACAACTAAACTTTTAACATTATACGCATACCTTGCGTATCATCGAACCGCCTGTTAATGCGGTCGATTTATTCATCGACCACCTTAAGCTTCCGATTGAGTTCGGAAACTTCTGCGGCCAGAGCGGTTGCCGCTGTCGGCATCCTGGGAGTGGGGGTACCCAGACCTGCCTGCCTGCGGCGCACGGTGTGGCTCCATCGGCGGCCCGGTACAGCCCAGTTTCAGCAACAACGAGCCAAGACCCTCCCGAGGGGCCAAGCCTCGTGAGGCGGACGACACCAAGACCTCCCCTCACTAGGCTGGCTCTTGAGGAGCGGAGATATCAATGCAAGGTGTACCTCGCGAGGTTCAAGTGACGTGAGCCATGAAGACCAAGGCCAGGCGGGCGCCAGCGGGTGTAGTGTACCAGTTTCCCCTTTGGTGCCAAGGATGCAAGCGCGGGCGCAGAGTCCCGAGGAATCAAGCAAAGGTTTCCATATCGGTGCAACGAGACCATGACCACCAGGACAACAGGATGAAGGTCATCCCTGTAGCGCGCAAGATGCGATTCTATCCCAATCACGTGATGTACTCATGATTCGGGCACAACCGCATTTCGAGCTCTTAGCAAGGTCGATATCATTACAACATACCATGTACTGAATATATGAGAATACAAGATAAAGGCTTACACTCGCCACAAGCTACAACATGAATACAACAATACATCAATACATAGCAATCATCATACAGAAAGAGCAGGATCCGACTACGAATGAAATCAAACGAAAAAGAAGAACGACATCCACCCTGCTAATCCCATGATCCTCGACCTGGAACCTGTCCCGTGATCAAAGAAGTAGAAGAAGAACTCCAAACAAGGGAGCATCGCTCTCATGTCGAAGCTTCGCTTTTACCTATACCTGCACCTGTTGTTGTAGTAATCTGTGAGCCACGAGGACTCAGGAATCCCATTACCATGGGTATCAAGACTAGCAAAGCTTAATTGGTAGGGAAGGAATAAGTGGTGAGGTTGCAGTAAGCGACTAAGCATGATATGGTGGCTAACTCACGAGTACAAGAGTAAGATGAGAAACTACGCAAACGGTCGCAAACTAGTAATGATCAAGAAGTGATCCTGAACTACTTACGTTCTAACATAACCCCACCGTGTTCTCTTCTCGAACTCACTCGAAAAGAGACGATCACGGTTACACAGACGGTTGGTGTATTTTATTCCGAATCTGGTGTCAAGTTCTCTACAACCAGATATTAAAAACTCCCATCTTCCACATAACCATGGGCATGGCTCTCAAAAGTTTATACCCTGCAGGGGTGTCCCAACTTAGCCCATGACAAGCTAACGATCCACGGAGACAACCCTCCATCGCATGACATCCGATCAGACTCGGGATCCTGGTGCACAAGACATTTTGACAATGCTAAAACAAGTCCAGCAAGAACTCCCGGCGTGCTGACACCTGATAGTGGCCGCGCTTATCTCGTCTCAGGCCATGACCGGATGAGCGAAGCATACAGTAACTGACGTCCCGAGTTGCCCCAGGTAGCCCGCACGGTGCTCTAGTTTGGACCAATGCCATCAGCACTGGCCCCCTGTATTATGTTGAATAACAAACCTCGGGTAGCGATAACTCCCTATGCGTCAAATTGATTATCATGTTTAGTTATTATGTTGAGAAAATGGTAAAACCAATGTTGGGCCTTGCTTGAAGGGTTTAATTCAAAGCGAACTGTCAAGAGGGGCCCATAAACCCTCACCGTGTTAGGGACGCAAAATCAAGGAACATAACACTGGTATGACGAAAACTAAGGCGGCAAGAGTGGAAAAAACATCAGGCAAAAGGCCGAGCCTTCCACCCTTTACCATGTATATAGATGCATTAATTAAATAAGAAATATTGTGATATCCCATGATACCCATGTCCCAACATGGAACAACCTGCAACTGCTCCTGCGACTAGCAATGCTATAAGAGGGGCTAACCAAAGTAGTAACATAACTAAACAATGGTTTTTTGCGATGGTGAAAAAGGTCAGAGGCTATCATGTCAATTTGGGAGGCTTGATAAACAAGTGTTGGGTAGCGCGACATAGCAATAGCATCGAGACAACTAGCGTAGCAAAGATAGTAGTGAGATCCAAGGTGACGGTCATCTTGCCTGAAATCCCGCTAGGAAGAAGACCAAATCCATGAAGTAGAAGAACCAACGTAGTCGAACGAGTCCTCACAACCGCAACATAACCGAAACTATCGAGAAGGAGCACAACCTGAAAGAAACAAACAACGTGGTTAACACACTAGCGTAAACATGGCATGATGCACAATCACGCATGATGCATGTCTAATTTAAAGAGGCATGGCATGGCAAAGTGCAACAAATAATACTACAAATTAAGTGGAGCTCAATATGCAACGATTTGCATATCGATGAAACACCACATTCAATCATTTAGTTCTCTCTAGATTAGGTTACTCATCAATATTAAATGTTGGTTAACATGGTAAGAGGTGAGGCATAATCAAACTAGCTATCTAGGCAAGTTTAAATGAGGTCGGAACCACAAACAACAATTTTGGTAAGTCCCCACATGTCACTTAGCAATTTTTAACGCAAATAACAATTTTAAACATTTTAGATGTTGTTATCATGATGCGGACAACAATTTTAAACATTTTGACATATGCAAGTCTTATGGAAATTTAATAAAATGTTGCGATGAGCATGTTATGAAGCATTTTTCACTATGACGGAATGAAAGGGGTGCCACGGCAACTACAACGAAAATGGTGCCACGACAACATATCCGTTCCAGTAGCTTATGGAGATACCAGTGCAAAAGGAAGTGTGGTCATGCAGAACATGCAAAAGATGGTGGGGTGATCCCAGCAACCGGGTGTCCCACATATCGGTCACATGGCAAAAGAGGAGCGCGTAAGCGACAATTTGGACACGGCGCAAACACGGGCATCTCATAAAATTCATGCATACGTCCACTTGGACGGTCGTCTCGACAGTTATACCTTTGAAGCATGCGATTCGAGGTGGTTTAGGTCAAAGCGGTGTAGTCATTCATGTTCGTCATGGGAAGTAGAGGTACTCAATGATTGTAGTGGAAGTAGTGGTACATGTTTTGTAGTCAAAATCACGACAGCAGTAGTCAGATCATACACGGTTCGTGTTCGAGTCATCATAGAGGAACTCGGCGGTCCGAACGGTACTTGTGAATCCACGTAGTCGTACACGGGTCGATGGTAGTGGAACTTGACGCATCTCCGTGTGTAGTCGTACTCGGTGTGTAGTCGTACTCGGTGTTACATGTAGTCGAACTTGAGGTGGTCTTGGCATCGGACTTGCGGCGTTTGACAGAATCATGCCGAGGTTCAGCTGCTACCCCACATCTGTGATGAAAACGAAGCCCGGGCAGGGAGTCGAAGCAGCAAGCAGGGAAGGCGGGAGCAGAGGAGCGGCCGAGCCAGCGGCTGGGAGCTCCGGGATGACGCGGCGATGGCAGATCTGGGCGCTGGGAACCCATTCCCGGCAGTGGCAGTGGGGGGAGTTAAAGGAGGCGGCGCTGGTTGGTAGAGGAGGGCGGCTGGCGTCCTCGGGGTACCCTGCTCACGGGCACAGGGGTGCGCGGGGCTGGGCCTCGAGCAGAACACCGGCGAGGAGGAAGGGCGCGAGCGAGATGGCTGCAGATCGACGGGACTTGCACCTCGATGAAGAGCAGCAGCAGCGAGCGGCTCCAGGAGAGGTACTAGGTCGGCATGGGCGTAGAGTTAGGAGCTCTGATGCGGTTCCCGTTCGCCTTGGTCGCCGGTCGGCACCGCGTGGAGGAGCAAGAGGAGAGGTGGTCGGGGACGGGGAAAGGGTGCCGCTCCTCTGTGTGTGCGCATGTGGCGGCGGGCAAGAATGAGAGGGAGAGATGGGGATCGAGGGGATGGGATCGGGGGAGGGTTAGGTTAAGAAGAGGCTGACTGGGCCTAGGAGAGGTGGGTCGGTGCTGGAGTTGGGCCTAGGCAGGCCTGCTGGGCTATGCTCTCTCTCCCTCACTCCTCTTTTATTTCCGAAACAGAAAGTAGCAAAGAAAGAGCAGGAGAGAAGAAATGGTTGGAGAAGGAATTTTGGGAAGGTGTTAAATTTCTTGGACTCACAAAAATGTGCACCGTCCATGAAAAATAGGAGTGGGCATGATTGTAAGTTTAAGTTCAATCTCATTTGAATTAAGTTCAAATTGGTTTGAACTAGAGGTGGGATTTTGAATGTCCAAAATGTTGAGATTTTCGGCCGAGCTCATGAAAACGATAAAAGAATTTCAGGACAAAGTTTGAGGTCAAGAAGTTAGATAGAAAAGGCAAGGGATTAAATTGTACATGTGTTCTGGTGCATTCCAATTAATGTAATATTTTACTATAGCTCCTTAATAATATTGGGAGACTTCGTATATGTTATAAAGAGAAATCACCATTGTAAACATCCCTCCTTTTAAATGGACCAAAGATCCATACGATTTGTTTATTTGAGATGCAAAAGTTAATGAGACGAAGCATGATGACATGATGCAATGCAAATGATGCTATGATGAATGCAACAAACAAAACAAATCACACGACGAAACTCAAAATACATGGAAGGCACCTAGAGCGTTAGTCTTGGGTCGTTACAACTCTCCTCCACTTACAAAAGATCTTGCCCCGGGATCTAGGGATGACAAACGAAAGAGCAAGAGAAGAGGTAAAACGAAGTGTTCTTCGACAAACGAGTGAAACCAGCAAACTTTGAAAGGTTGAAAACTTGAAGGGAATGACACAACAGAGTCACATGAAGTTGAAACCACTCCGTTAGAATAGAGGAACAAGGTACTTGGAGGTTGAGGATATGACTAACGAGCCCAAATGTCAAGAATGCATTTGAAACACTCTAATCAAAAGGAGATGAGAGAGAAAGACTCGGGCAGCAGTTCGGTTAAAAGAGGGGCAACACTTGAGATGATGAAAAGGACTTAAAAAGGGGACATGACACTCTAGTTGAATGGATAAACAAAGGGAAAACACATGATCTTGATAAACTCAGATGATAGGTCGAATAGAGTAGCATCATAAAGCCTCCAGAATAAATGTGAGAATGGAATGGAAAGAACGGAGAAGAGAAAACTAACATCTTCTACCACGAATGAAATTGAAACAACATCCTTACGAGGAAGGCTTGAATGGAGAATCAACAATCAAATGATATGCTCCTTGTGGGTTTATGGAAACATCTCAAAACTTGAGGTGAAATTCTACCACTACCAAATGATTGATTGCTTGAGATCAACCAAATGATGAAAACTTATTTCACCGCGAGGAATAAAGAGATAACTTGGATCATTTATAAGCTCCACAATTAGCAACATTCCTTAGGGAAGGCTTTAGGTGAAACCTTTACCAAGATAAATCCAAGGAAGAGATTGATGGATTTAAAATACCTCATTCTTGACAACATGTGAATCATGAAACACGAAGGGAAATTGTCAAGGGTGACATAACACCATATCACAAGATAATGTAGAAAGAATTGCACCTTGGAAAGCAAGACGAAGAATACTTGAGCTCCAAGAAGAATCTTGGAGAACACTTCCAGAATGAATTAAATCCTTGATCAATGACCATGAAGAAACTCTCGAAGAACTCCGGATAGATAACAAAATGGTCGCAAAGAAAGGAAGCTTGAAAAGAATAAGATGAATCCTTGCAATGATTTATGTGGAGCTTCGTGACGAGATAATTGAGAGAGCTTGGAACTCCGCAAAAAGTATGAAGCACTTGGGATTTAGAATTTATTCATCATGAACATGCTCTGGGAGAACGAATTAATCACCTCGAGGAAACAAGAATAAGAATTATGTTATGTGTATACTTCATCAATTAAATTGATGACCCACAATGGATTTGGCATACTACTCATTCTCATTGGAAAGGATTAAGAAGAGATATAGCGTAAACTTGGTAAGGTCTTCAACGAACCACCGGTAGGACTTGAAAAGAACAAATGAATTGATATGATAAAGAGAAGAGGAATCTTGAAAGAACCACCATAAGAATTGAAAACAATTGAAGAGAAGAGAACGAATCTCCAGGAAGAATTAGAAAAAGAACGAAGATACTTGAGAGAATTTTGATACAAGAGAATCAAGAGATGACAAGCTGACTAGAGAATACTTGAACGATGCACCGGTAAGATTTGTAGGACGAGAGCTGATAGCTAAGAACGAATAACTCTTCTAAAACGATGGCCTTTGGATGATCGAGAGAGGAAAGCAACTCCTGAAATACTCCGGATTGGTATAAAAAGAATTCTCACAATCGAAAACAATTATGAGGATCACATGAAGCTAGAACCACTAATCCTCATGAGAATGGGCCAAGATTTAAGAGAAACTCTTCTTCGATCTTCAATGCTGAGAATGATGATGAGAAACACCAGCAAAATTAGTGAGGCACTCCAGAACAATGAAGAATAGAAAGGTTGAACCAACGATGAAAGAATTTGAAAGATCTTAGAGAAAGACATATGACCGATGATAATTCATTCTGATGTCAACTTTGAAAAGAATTTGAGAATAACTCCAGAAAAAAATAGAAGAGTAAGTTAAGATCCTGGGGAAAGATCTATGGGTTAGGGCCCACTCAAAAGTTACACCATTGAACGATTTTTAAAGAGAGACTACACCGGTTGAATTAAATGGCTTGAATGAGATAACAATCACGAAATGGAACGAGCGGATCACGAATCTTCTGAGATGTCTTCAACACTCTGGAGAAGAAATAGAGGGAGATGAATAAATAAGAGAGCCTTGGATAAGAAATTCCAACATGGAAAAAACTCATGAAAGAAGAGGAAGAGATATGATCAACACCAAAGGTTGAATTGAATCCACCAGAAAAGAAAAATGAGAATGAAGAATGATGAACTTGAAGCTTCCTTAGCATCTTCATGAAGGAATCCCCGGATGAAAAACTTGGGAGTAAAGGATGATGAAGCTTCACATAAATAAAAGGATACTTGATCAAGAACTCCGAGTCCTTGAAGAAAAGGGTGAGAGGGTTGGAAAAACAAATGCAACTTGGGACGGATGAAACGGACGAATCCTCAGGCTCCTCAACAGCGTCTGTATGGAATAACTTGAAGAGAAGTGCATCGGTTGAAAAGGGATTGACATGAAAATCTCAATAAACAAGAAGGATTAGCACTGTAAGTGCATCTAGTGCCACCCCTAGTTGGTTTTGGAGTATTGACGACAAACCTAGTTGAGGGACTAATGTGCTTGTGAGAATTGCAGAATAACACAGGTAGAAGTCCCTCATGATTCGGTTTTACTACCAGAGATGACCCCTAAAACTTTATGAAGACATTGAAGTCAAAGGTGGTATATGAAGATATTCACATTGAAGTCTATGACAAGAGAAGACACGATATGAAGCCTATGGAGCTCGAAGACTTAGATCTTTCGTAGTTCTTTTTCGTTTGTGTTGAGTCATAGGAACCACCGTACTGTTAAGTGGGGTCCAAGAGAACCAGTCAAAATGACTGAAGTGATGCCTAAACCAAAAACCTATGTCTTCGAGTGAAGACAATGAGAGCGAATCTTGTCCAGAGTCGGACAAGTCAACTTTGCTTGTAGCCCAAGTAAAGTTGCCGTGTGAGTTTGAAATCTGACCGTTGGAACACGTTTCAGTTCCTTAGTGACCCAGGGTCATTTCGGACAAATCAGGTCGGGTTGCCAAGTGGCTATAAATAGCCCACCCCCTACAACCATAAATGGTTGGCTGCTCAGTTTGAGAGTACGGCTTTTGTCGTTTGAGAGCAACCCACCTCGAAGCCTTTGAGAGAGAATTCCCTTTGAGGATAAAAGACCTAACCACCAGAGCCAGAGAGAATTGGGCATCACTTAAGTCTTCTTGTCTGTGCGATCTGAAGACTTATTACACTTGAGGACTGTGCATCCTCCAGATGGTTAGCCGCCGCGTTCAGAGCATCCAAGAGACATTGTGGATTGCCAGTGAACGAAGTCTGTGAAGGTTTGGGAATCTACCTTGAAGACTTACCAGAGTGATTGGGCGAGGACTATGTGACCTTAGCTCAAGGAGAATACGGTGAGGACTTGGTGTCCTGAGCCGCGTGTTCAGGACTGGGTGTCCGGGACTGTGTGTCCTAAGGTTTAAATACCTAGCCGCTCCAACCAGACGTACAGTTGTCACAGCAACTGGAACTGGTCCAACACATCATTGTCTTCAACGAGTCACTGGTTTCATCTTCGCTTCCTTTTACTTACTGATTACTCATTGTGAAGTCATTGCATGTCTGTTCTATGTTTTGTCTTCACAACGTGAGTGTATGATCTGTTTGGCTTCATAACATCTTCCTACCTGATCCTTATTACACTGCAGCTATTTGTCACTGTGCTTTCACTCTGTTGATACTTGACCATGGCTTGCCTAGTGTAGTCCACCTTCCGCTGCATAGTAATAGGCATATCTCTGCTGTTTGTCGTCATAACTTCCACGTTTTGAAGACTTTCATAAAAATCGCCTATTCACCCCCCCTCTAGTCGATATAATGCACTTTCAATTGGTATTAGAGCAAGGTGCTCCCATGTTCTGTGTGATTCGGTTTAACCACCTGGAGTTTTAGCTATGTCGACTACAGGGATAATTAAAGTCTCCGCTGCGTGCCCCGTCTTCGATGGAACTGAATATCCCTACTGGAAGAATAAGATGTGTATGCATCTTGAAGCCATTGACGTTGACCTATGTTATGTCGTCGAGAACGGCGTTCCCAAGGCTGGAGAAGGTGTCACTGCTGCTGATGTCAAGAAATTCGTTCAACTGGACTCTACTGCCAAGAACATCATCTGTGGTCATCTGACCAAAGGACAGTATGGCCGTGTGAGTGCTTTGAAGACATCCAAGCTGGTCTGGGACTGGCTCTCCAAGGTCAATGAAGGCATCTCAACCCAGAGAGATCAAAGAATCAGTGTCCTTCGCAACCTCTTCAACCGCTTCAAGCGAAATGACAATGAGAATGTCCAGCACACATTTGACCGACTCACTGACATCACAAATGAGCTTCAAGCCCGCGGCGCCACTGATATTACCAAACACGAAGTCGTCAAGACGCTGGTGAGATCACTTGATAGTTCGTTTGACATCCTGGCCCTGATGATCCAAGAACATCCTGATTTCAAGACACTCGATCCGTCTGACATACTTGAGAGGCTCAACACACATGAGTTTCAGCTTTCGGAGAAAAGAGATATCTACGGTCCAAACTATGGGCGAACTCGTGCCTTGAAGGCAAAAGCTGTCTCCTCATCTGAAGAAGAATCTGATAGCAGTTCTGATGATCCTGAAGACATTGGAAGGGAACTTGCTATGCTTGTCAAGAAGTTCCAAAAATTCACGAAGAAGAAAGGTTTCAGAAAGTCTTCCCGATCAAGTTCAAGGAATGATGAAGCTCCTGCTCATGACTACAAGAGGAAAACATGTCACAAGTGCAAGAAACTTGTCCACTTCATCTCTGAGTGTCCACAGTGGGACAATGAGAACAAAAAGAAGAAGAAGAGCAAGGAATATGACTCTGACGACAAGAAGAAGAAGAAGAAATACTCAAAGTCTTCTTCCAAGTCTTCCTCAAAGTCTTCATCACACAAGAAGAGCTCATCTGGCAAGGCACGTGCGTTTGTTGGCAAGGAAATGGATTCAGAGGAGGAGTCTGCTTCTGAGGAGGCGGAGGTGGAGTCTGAAGAGGAATCCGAATCAGGCGTCGCAAGTCTGGCTACAGCATACGTTGCCAAGTCCATCTTCAACACTGAAGACAATGACTTCATCACCGACACCGATGCAAATGACAAGGACTGCTCCGCTTCTACCTACTGCTTCATGGCACGCAGTGCCAAGGTAAACACACGCACTACTCACTATCAAACATATAGTGACGATGACTCTGATTGTGTTTCAAAACCTAGCTACAAAACACTTGCTAAAATTGCAACTGAACAACAGAAAGCTATGGAACATATTCAAAAACTGTTAGACAGAAGCGATGATCTGTTGGGTGCTGAAATGACTCGATCTGAATCCTTAATTGAAGACATAAAAAATCTTCACGTTAAGTATCAAGAACTTGAAAATTGTCATGAAACTCTCTCAACAACTCATGAAAAGCTTTCCTATGATTATCTTCAAAGGAAGCAAGATCTTGAGAAATTGAGAGCGGTTCATGAAGATCTTCAAACGGAAAACGAGTCACTTCGCGCCAAACAGATCAGTCCCGCTCAGGAAGGATTTGAACCACCATGTCTTAAATGCATTGAGCATGATAATGCTACTTCTGTTGCTGAATGTTCTACTGCTACTGCTGTTGCAATATCTTCAACTGTTGATGCGGTAACTAACCCCTCTGTTGAGGATACCACCGCTATTGCTGATGAGAATGCTAGGTTGAAGACATTGCTTGAAACAGGGATGTACAAAAGCCTTAAAGGGCATAAAACGCTATGTGATGTCCTGAAAAAGCAGATTCTGAACCGAAACCCTAGGAAAGAGGGTGTAGGGTTCGTAAGGAAAATGAATGCAGATGGCTTGTACTGGAAACCTGAGCAGTACCCCAAAACCATGTGGGTTGCTGCAAAGGAACCTTCAGCAGATCCATCCAATCTAACTGGCTTCACTTGTGCTAACCCCATTATCATTGATGAATCCTTTGATGCAAACTATATACTATTTAAGAATCAGAATGGTGAAGTGTTTGCCAGGTATATTGGTACTAACTACAGGAATGGACCGCCTATGAAGAAGATCTGGGTTCCGAAAAGGTGTCTGGAAAATCTTCCTGTGAATGTCTTCATGACACCTCACTTGAAGAAGACAAACCTCAGGCCAAAGGCTTCATACAAACAGAGGACTCACCTGAGTCGCACTAACGCAAATATTTTGCAGGGAAACCATACTCAGGCATATGAATATGAGAGCGGTTCATCAAACCGCCATGTTCATAAGACCAAGAACTATTCTGCTTATTCTTATGAGTACTATTGTCCACCTGCAAGATTGTTTGCTAAGGCTTCAAAGCCAAAATTCTCAGATGCTGCACTTAGACTTATTGCTTCTAAGCCACCCTTGAAGATGTGGGTGGTTAAGAAGGCTTAACTCTCTTTTGCAGGGAAAGGTCTCCAGCAGAAAACCAAAATCGTCTGACACTATTGCTGGGGACCTTAAACATCTTGTAGGGCGCAAGATCAAATGCCCAAATGGTCTTACTATGTACTTCGTACCTGAATCGCTTGCTACACTCCCTATTAGTCCTAACCTGGATCTAAGCTTTCATAACCCACTGGTTCGTCAAATGTTTTTGCTTCACAATGCTCTTGGTGAAGCCTATCCCCCTAACTGCACTGTAGGGTACGACACCAGCGTCTTCAGAATGGATTATTGACAGTGGGTGTACAAATCACATGACTGGCAAAAGAAGTCTTCTTATGGACTCAACCTTACATCCATCCGACAAGAGCCACATCACATTTGCTGACACTGGTAAAAGTAAGGCATTGGGTCTAGGTAGAGTTGCAATCTCAAGGGATCAACACATGGATAAAGTCATGCTTGTTGAATCCCTTGGCTTCAACTTAATGTCTGTCTCAATGCTTTGCGATTTGAACATGATTGTAATGTTTGGAAAATATCGTTGCCTTGTACTAGTGGAATCTGACAAGTCTCTAGTGTTTGAAGGGTATCGAAAAGATGATTTGTACGTGGTAGATTTCTCAGCAGGGCCACAGCTTGCAGTATGTCTTCTAGCAAAGGCTTCAGAATGCTGGCTATGGCATCGGAGGCTTGGACATGCTGGCATGAGGAACCTCCACACCCTTGCGAAGAAGAAGCATGTCATAGGCATCGAGGGCGTCAAGTTCAAGAAAGACCATCTATGCGGTGCCTGTGAAGCAGGGAAGATGACGAGGGCCAAACATCCCTCGAAGACAATCATGACTACTACTCAACCCTTCGAACTGCTTCACATGGATCTTTCGGTCCCACTCATTACTTAACTCTAACTACTACTGCTTGCCTCTATGGCTTCGTTATTGTTGATGATTATTCTAGATATACTTGGGTGCACATAATCCTTTACAAGACTGAAGTGCAGGATGTCTTCAGACGCTTCGCCAATCGAGCTATGAACAATTTTGGCGCCAAGATAAAGCACATCAGAAGTGACAATGGCACTGAATTCAAGAACACTGGCCTTGATACATATCTTGATACCCTGGGCATCGCACATGAATTCTCAGCCCCGTACACGCCACAGCAGAATGGCGTCATCGAACGCAAGAACAGAACACTAATTGAGATGGCCAGAACGATGCTAGATGAATACAAGACCCCAAGAAAATTCTGGCCCGAAGCCATTGATACTGCATGTCATACAATCAATCATGTTTATCTTCACAAGCTACTAAACTAGAAATCTTATGAGCTCCTTACTGGTAAAAAGCCAAATGTCAGTTACTTCAGAGTATTTGGCGCAAGGTGCTGGATCAAGGACCCACATCACACCTCAAAATTTGCACCAAAAGCACATGAGGGTTTTATGCTTGGATATGGAAAGGATTCGCACTCCTACAGAGTCTTCAATCTCTTTCATTACAAAGTGGTTGAAACAGTGGATGTGCGGTTCGATGAGACCAACGGATCACAAAGAGAGCAGCTGCCAAGTGTGCTAGACGAAGTTCCATCCAGTGAATCAATCAAGCTAATGGGAACTAGAGAAATTATACCTTCTGAAGCTCATCCTGAAGAAGAACTTATCATTTCAGCACCTGATCAACATGAAGACAATGCTCAGCCTGAAGACATTCCTTCCAACAACGACAATGAACAGCAAGAGCAAAGTCTTCGCCTTGTACATCCTCGTGTTGCCAATGAAGTGCGGATTGAAAGAATAATTGATAGCATCAATGCACCTGGTCCACTCACTCGTTCAAGGGCAACTTAGCTAGCAAATTTCTGTGGGCACTTCGCATTCGTCTCAATATCAGAACCCAAGAAAGTTGAAGAAGCCTTCATGGAACCTGAATGGATTCAAGCTATGCAAGAAGAGCTTCAACAGTTTGAGCTGAACAATGTATGGGAACTGGTTAAGCGTCCTGATCCTCGGAAGCACAACATAATAGGCACCAAATGGATATACCGCAACAAGCAAGATGAGCATGGTCAAGTTGTCAGAAACAAAGCTCGCCTCGTTGCTCAAGGATATACTCAAGTGGAAGGCATTGACTTCGATGAAACATTTGCTCCTATGGCTAGACTTGAAGCCATACGCATACTGCTGGCCTATGCAAATCATCATAACATACTTCTATATCAAATGGATGTGAAGAGTGCCTTTCTCAATGGCAAGATTGAAGAAGAAGTGTATGTTGCACAACCGCCTGGCTTTGAAATTCCAAAACATCCTGACATGGTATACAAGCTCAACAAGGCACTGTATGGCCTCAAACAAGCCCCTAGGGCCTGGTATGACACACTCAAATACTTCCTGAAGAGCAAAGGCTTCATACCTGGTTCCCTAGATCCCACTCTTTTCACGAAGACATATGATGGTGAACTGTTTGTGTGCCAAATATATGTGGATGACATTATCTTCGGCTGCACCAATCAGAAGTATAGTGAAGAGTTTGGATACATGATGCAAGAGCAATATCAGATGTCCATGATGGGGGAGCTGAAGTTCTTTCTTGGTCTTCAAATACGACAACAACGCAATGGCATCTTCATATCTCAAGAGAAGTATCTCAAAGATTGCCTGAAGAAGTTTGGTATGCAAGACTGCAAAGGCTTCACAGCACCAATGCCAGCCAAACATCATCTGGGTCCTGACGACAATGGTAAAGAGTTCGATCAAAAGGTATACCGCTCCATGATTGGTTCTTTACTTTATCTTCGTGCATCTAGGCCGGATATTATGCTTAGTGTTTGCATGTGTGCTCGATTTCAAGCGGCACCAAAGGAGTCGCATCACTTAGCTGTGAAGCGAATTCTTCAATATTTGGCTCACACCCCAACTCTAGGATTATGGTATCCAAAGGGCTCAGAGTTTGATTTGGTTGGATTCTCGGATGCTGATTATGCTGGTGACAAAGTTGATCGCAAGTCTACATCAGGCACTTGTCACTTTCTGGGACGATCACTTCTATGTTTGTCTTCAAAGAAGCAGAACTGTGTATCTCTCTCCACTGCTGAATCTGAATACATTGCTGCTGGATCTTGCTGCGCTCAGCTTCTGTGGATGAAGCAAACACTCAAGGACTATGGCATTCATCTGAAGCAAGTGTCACTTTACTGCGACAACGAAAGCGCCATCAAGATTGCCAACAACCCAGTTCAGCACTCGAAGACAAAGCACATTGAAATTCGTCATCACTTTCTCAGAGATCATGTTGTGAAGGAAGACATTGATATCATACACGTCAACACTGAAGAGCAATTGGCAGATATCTTCACCAAGCCCTTGGATGAGAAGAGGTTTTGCAAGTTACGGTGTGAGC
This sequence comes from Triticum urartu, assembly GCF_003073215.2. Classification (NCBI taxonomy): domain Eukaryota; kingdom Viridiplantae; phylum Streptophyta; class Magnoliopsida; order Poales; family Poaceae; genus Triticum; species Triticum urartu. The sequence goes on along the minus strand of NC_053026.1, from coordinate 250,178,583 downwards.
TAAATATCTTGGAATCCTCAAATGTCCTGTGATCAGGCACACATCCTAACCCTTATGCATATTGATGACTTAGATGTGCAACACACGAAGTGAAGTATAGCTTCAATCAATGAAGACATACATTCTAAGTGTGAATACATTAATGTGGAATTTGACTTCAGAGCGCCACGATAATTGTGCGCCGTGTCTGGGTCTAATACTTCCTATACGGTGGGTAACGCCGCCACCAAACTTTCTGTTTGAAGTGCTTCACTCATGGTGTTACATTAGCTATGTCTTCACATTTGGTTTGACTTCAATCTCAACATGTCTTCATGATTGTCATCACTATGTTGATTATATATATATATATACTAGTGTTCTGTCCTCTACAACATTCACTTATAGCTATGTATTCTTGTTGAATCTTTTGAACTAAGTGAATGTGATCGGACCCCAACTTCTCTATGCTTCCTATCTCAAATTCTATCTCTCCAAGTCATATGCATTCTATTGAAACTGTCGAATGTCTTCACTGCATCCTTGTCAGCAGAAGATACAGAGACAACCATTAAGTCCGATTTCAATGCTCATTCCTCCACATAAAATCCGGAGAAGTAGGAACGACCACCCGACAATCCAGGCGTGCGTGGGACGTGGAACAAACCCCAAACTTCCGCAAACTGGCCACGCGTTCCTCAGATGCGAATCGCCAGGGGCACCTGTGTAATAGCACAGTGTCGCCCCTGTGCCTATAAATACACACTCACAGTGGTAACTATCTCTTCTTCCACCCTCGCACGAACCCTAGTGCCACCGCTAGCTCTCAACGACGCCGGCGACGAAGCGCTTCGCTGCCGCAACCTCTCCGACGCTGTCTTCACGCCGACCGCGGACATCGTCCTCTCCGCCGTCGCCGTAGGTCTCCTCCATCGCCAAGTTAGGGCACGGACGAGTGAACTTCTCGGCCTCATCTCCCACTCCGTCTAGCAGTTCTCAGTGTGGTAAATAAAACTCCCTTTTTTTACAGCACCGTTGATCCTATTGATCTGTCACTTTCTACCACAAGTAGTTTCTGTTCACACAAACTAGATCTCTCTCAAACTGCATCTCATAACATGCCTAGTATATTCACTTGTGCTTCACAAAGTAGTTAGATTCCTCACTTGTACTGATCTGTGGATACGTACAAATCTGGAACCAACTTCTTATCTATGAGTGAATGTCTTCGCATGATGAGGTCAATGTCTTCTAAACTGATTTATCTTCAAAATCTTCTGAGAATGCATATGACCTCTTCCCCTTCCCTCGCACCTTAATGCTGTCACAGGTACATGTCCGTGGGAGAATCCTTTGGTTCTCATAGTCTGCATTCATTTGCAGAGTTCTTACAGCATCACATAAATTCTCCTGAAGACAGTTCCTGTTGGTCCAGCAAGAGAAAGCCTTTGAAGCCTTTGAATGTCTTGAAGCCTTTCAAGTTAAAGTTTATGGCTTCAGAGATAGCAGCAAGAAAGGGGGGCAGACAACGTCGTGGCGGAACATCCAAAGATCTTCCTGATGAACTCGCAGAAATGTATAAGACAGATCCTGAAGAGAATTATGGTCAGCGCAAGACCCGAATCCAATGGATTCGACGCTATTGGGCAGAACAATGGTTCAAATACCGCTTCACAACCCAAGAGTATGCTGAGAAAAGTGCAATCAAAAGACCGTGGGGAGACATCTTATACAAGAATCTTGTACCCAGGTCCAGAGATGAAGCTATTGCCCAAAGCTTCTATCCATGCATGGTTCGTGGGCCACAGCCTGATGATGCACATCCGTCGTCACTACTCTGGTGTCGTGACGACAATCTGTTCAAGCGCAACTTCCAGTTTGCCCAAAACTCAGCGAAGCAGAACAAGAAGAAATTTGGGTTAGACTTCAACCCTGGTCCTTCAGCACCAAGGGCAGATGGCACACGAGAAGCAGAGCCCAATGTCATCGGTCCGTATGCCAACCTTGAAGGCCTCATCACCTACATCTTGGTTCAAGGGACTGTAGTGAATGAGCCTGCAGCTGACACTGAGTCTGATGAAGCGCCTGCAGTGCCTGCAGTGCCGAAGCCAAAACAGTTAAAGAAGCCAAAAGCTTCAAAGCCGGCCCCTTCACCAAAAATCTCAAAGGCGAAGCCATTGGCGACTGCACCTCCTGAAGACAGTGTGCAGTCTGAAGACTTATCACGCGTCTCAAGGCACCAGAAGGCCAAGATGCCTCTGTCTCACACTGGCAAAGAGCTCACAGCTGCTGCCATCCTGCGCAGCGAAGCCATTGATCTGTCAAGTGATGAAGATCTTGCAGATGATGCTCTTGAGCAGCTCATCAAGAGCAAAGAAGAAGCAGAAATCTTCAATAAGCTGCCTCTCTTTGATGTCGCCATCATCCACAGCTTCATTGACGAGTGGTTTGACACGCCAAACATCAGCTTTGAAGATCTGCAGCTACCTATTGGCCTCAGTGTCGCCTTCCAAGGCGCCATTACTTCTGAACTTGCTATTGCCCAGCGCATAGTTGAACTGAAGCAGAAAATTGACTATGAAAAGGATCAGTTCAAGAAGCATATGGCCAAGCTCAGCGTGCAAGAAGTGAAGAACTTCAAGACAATGATGCACGAGCTCAAGGAAACCTTTGTGAAGAAGCGTGCAGAAGCTCAGGGCTCACGTGAGCGGATGAAGACTCTGGCTGACAGATGTGTGCAAGCCCATAATGAGGCTGAGAAGCGCAAGGCACTTGGGCGTCCTGGCATCGACCCCAGGATGGCCGCAAAGAAGAAGAAGAAGCCTGCTACGGCTGAATCTGATGCACCAAGCCAAGAAGCAGTTCCGATTGTCTTCCCAACAAGAATGACTGGCTCGAAGCCAAAGAGCCGGTCAACAGCTTCAGAGCTCAAGAAGACAAGAACTGCTGAGGCTGAAGCCAGGAAGAGGAAAAGCTCTGAAGCCTCTCCTACTGCCCCCAGCAAGAAAAAGAGAAAGATCAAGAAAGCTCGGGCTGCTCCCACAGAGCCCTTGATAGTTGAACCCATCTCTATGGTTCACCCTGACACAGAACGTCAACTGACGGTTCATGAGCCTGCTTCCACAGAGGCTCCTGAAGCTGAAGATATTCCAGCAGCTGATCCCATCGCTGCTGAAGACATTGGTCATCGTGACAATGTAGCAGATGATGCAGCCCTTCCTCAGTTAGAACACAGCGAACTCATCAGCGTTGGTCGTCCACTGACGCCAATTGCACAGGATGCTTCATGGGCGGATCGCCCTCAAGAGGAAGAAGACTATGAGGCCCAGCCCACTCCAACCCCACAGGCGTCGTCTGCGTTCCGCAGGCTTCGCAAAGGTCCAAGGCCTCAAGTCTCTGCTGAAGACATTCCGGCTGCATCAGCCGCAGAAGAAGTACCACAAGATCCCACTCCCCTGCTCCACCAAGAAGCAGTTCTCCAGGAGAACGTGCTTGTGACAGACCCTCATGCTAGTCAAGCGGAGGATGAAAATCTTGAGGCTGCCACAACCAACAACGAAGCTAATGTGGAGCCCTCCCCAGCAAAAGCTTCTAAAGACAGCGAAGCCACTGAACCCACCACTTCTGTTCCTAAGTCTGCTGCCGGTCCCCAATTCAACTATCATGTTGAGCACAGGCCTCAGGTCCAGAAGCCAATCCCCAAACTGCCAAGGTTTCCAGGTCCTGCATCAGCACCTGGCTCCTTCAACATCAATGGCTTCAGGGCAGACAACACGTTCTTCGATAGCTCCAAGAACCCCTACTCAAGGGAAAGGATATCATCTGATCGGTTCTGGAGCTATCCTCAGCGAAGCTACTACTCTTGCATTCTTTACAACCAAGGTCGCATCTTTCCACACAAGCGCCTTGACGTTGAAGCTTTAGCTGGTCTGCCCTGTCTAGAAGAAGCGTTGGATTGCTTCAAGCAAGTGGGCCTGCTGCAGTTTGTCACTGATGAAGAGCATTGGAATGAAGAGCTGCTGCTACAATTCTATGCCACCCTTCAATCAAAGGATACTGTAGAGATCCGAAGACATGGATCCTGGAGTGGATGACTGGCAACGTCCATCATGAAGCCAATGCATTTGACATCATTGAGCTAACTGGCTTGCCCACTCCAGGCGATCTTTTCGAGCAAGGCTGTCAACTGCATGCTGAAGCTATTGAGAGCATCTTTCAGCGGCCAGAACCTAATATGAGCCAAATGCTCAGCATGATGAAGCCTTTGCCTCCAGATGCTGTGTATCCAACAGAGTTCTTCGTTGAAGACCTTGAGTACCTGCCCAGAACCATCTATCACATCATCAGGCGGACTCTCTGGCCTATCAAAGGGCACTCTCCAAATGCCAAGCTTCAGGGTGCTATGAAGACCATCGTCTTCTATATACTGCATGGCAAATGCTTCAATGCACAGGACTTCTTCATACGCCAACTTGCTGCATCAGGGATGGATCTGTTTGGTTTGAAATTCTACGCCCCTTGGGTCATGCGGCTGATCAAGCTACACTCCGCCATCAAGTATCAGCCCTCAGCCCGCAACCATCAGATCTTCCTGCCTGACGTGGACATGTCAACTGAAGCCATATATTCTGAGCCTGCCAAGCAACCACTAAGTCTTCAAAATGCAGAACATCAGAGTTTTTCACAGAACGTTGAAGGCGTTGAAGCAGTTTCTCGGGTGTATCCTTTGGCTGGCACTACACGTGCACCACACCCTGCTTCAACTGAAGCCACTGACAGTGCCACTGCTTCAAGACCCAAGAAGCGCACTCGTGTTCTCAACGACCGAGAGCTTCTTGTGGCCCTACATCAGAAACAAGATAGGCATCATGACTGGCTGAAGCGTCAGATGAAAAGCCTCTTGGTGGATGTTAATCGCACTCGAAATCTTGCCACCAAGAACGCTTTCGTTGCCCATGAAACCTGTCGCCGCACATGGAAAGGGCTAACGATGATGCTTTCTGAAGCTGATCTTCAAGAGGATGGCTTCACTGAAAGATTCAAGTTTGACTCCACACCTCCTCGAAGAGCTGTGCTGCTGGGAACTCCATCCCTTGAAGATTCTGAGTTCTCTTCCTCTGCTGCCACAGTCACTGCCAGAATCATTGAGGAAGAAGACGATGCTACTTCACCGCCATATGCTTCAGCACCTCCAAGCTCTTCCGCACCGCCAACCAACACCAACAACCCTGCTACTTCACCTACTCCTCATGGGAACGAGTAGAGACTCTATGTCTTCAAACCTTTTTGGTCATTACTGACAAAAGGGGGAGAAGCATATGAGATATTGATAGTCTTCAAGCGGGTTCATATGGGCGGGTGCCTTATATTTTGCTTCGTTCTTACAACTCTCGTTTTTCTTTGCTACATTTGGTTCTTATGAGTTGTAACACTTAAACCAGATAGTCGTCTGCTACCTGTTTGCTACCTTGTTTTGCGAAGATAAATTCTGGATGCGCGACGATAAATTCCGCACTTAGCTCATTCTGCAGGCGTCCATTTTCCATTATGCATGTCATTATCTTCATATGCTTTCACATGCATAGTGGATTGTCATCATAAGCTGAAGTGGATCTCCACAAGTACAACCTGCCATGTGCATTTGCATTCCAAAAGCAAATTAACTTATATGCACATCTTCAGGGGGAGCCCTTGCAACTTATGAAGACAATTCCTTATCCTTTACAATTTCACAGATTATATTCCCCGTTGAAAACTTCAACTAGTTTGTCATCAATCACCAAAAAGGGGGAGATTGTAAGTGCATCTAGTGCCACCCCTAGTTGGTTTTGGAGTATTGACGACAAACCTAGTTGAGGGACTAATGTGTTTGTGAGAATTGCAGAATAACACAGGTAGAAGTCCCTCATGATTCGGTTTTACTACCAGAGATGACCCCTAAAACTTTATGAAGACATTGAAGTCAAAGGTGGTATATGAAGATATTCATATTGAAGTCTATTACAAGAGAAGACACGATATGAAGCCTATGGAGCTCGAAGACTTAGATCTTTCA